>NW_022196904.1:188595839-188606142 GCF_008632895.1 Mastomys coucha
GTCAGTAGCCAGCCGCCTCAGAAGGCAGGAATCCTGGGTAAGTCTGAGTCCAGGTCACCAGCATACCCAACATGTCAGTAGCCAGCCGCCTCAGAAGGCAGGAATCCTGCAGCAAGGTCGTGACCTTGTCTCAGTCTGGAGACTCCGCACTAAGCCATGTGAGAAGGAGTGAGGGGAGGGGTCTCCTCTCTTCTACTGGCAAGCTTTCTCAGGCTGACAGCATTCTAAGAGGATGTGAGGACTTGCCTCTGCCTTCAGCCCTTTGGGGTTCCCACTCTCTCGTCTTACTGAAGCCAGAGGCAGTGTCAGCCTGTAGGGCTTTCAAAACCAGCAGAAATTCACTTTCTGCATCTCATGAATAAGAATTTATAAGCCTTCTTCACTTCCAAATTCTCTAACACACAGACCCATTTCCTCTGCATTCTTCAAAGTGCCGGTCTGTCAATCTTTAAACGGAACACCTGCCCCCAACAGCATAAGATATATCCTTTTGAAAAAAATACACAGCCCAGGCATGTAGACACAGCTAGCAGATGAGAGTTCGGGAGCAATTGCTCAAGGAATGCTTCTGGCACTGAGAAGATTAAAATCAAAGAGCTCGGAAGCACACCCACTGACCTTCCCCACCCCCACCCTCATTATACCACTCTTCCTCTCACAGAGCAAATTACAGAAACTAAACTTTCCTTCTCTTGGCCAAAGACCCCCCCTAGAACCTTGAGATATTGCTCTGACCTGCCCCACCTGTCTGTGTGGGAGCTGGCCAGAAAGACATTCTAGGGGTAATCCCTCCGGTGGGAGGAGGAATCCTGCCCTAGCCCAGGAGCCAGAAGCTCCTGAACAGTCACATTGAGTTTGCCCTGCCACACTCTTCACAGTGTCCACTCCCCACCACAGCAAAGCACAAAAGTGGAGTTTCCCTAAGGTCTTTGGGTTTTCATTTTAAAACTGTCTGTGTCATATAAAACTTTAGCTAAATACACTTGCTGTGGGTTTTGTTAAGGGAGTGTTGGCTGGGACTCTTATAATAAGTGACCGAGATTTCCCTTCTGCCTTTTCCTGCCCCAGCAGAGACATCTGAGCCTCCCCTCTGCAGGCCAAGCTCCCAATGACCTCTCCAAGGGTCATCAACTGCTGAGTGCATCTGAGAGCAACCGACCTCAAACATGCAAGCTCTCTGCACTGTGGACCCGAGATCTAGGCATCCAGAAGTTGGGCTTTAGTAAGGAGGAAATGTTTCTAGGAGCACATGTGCAGAAATGCCATACTTGTGCACGTGACTCATTGGTGCCTCCAGGTGGAGGTAAATATACTTATTTTTCCATCAGAAGCAGAACTCTGATAATAATGCCATGGCCCAGTCCAGCCATGGACCACTAAGGATGGATTCCAGCAAACCAAGGTGGCCCAGGCCCCTCTCCCAGCTTTTCCATAGAGCTGCAAGTGCTTTACTGGCCATCTGCTCATGGAAATCACAGCCGCACCTTGCTCTTTGGAGAAATACCATAAAACGTGGCCAACACCAAAGAGACTCTAAGAATTCTACAGCAACTGCTGAGGCATGGGGCTGTCCAGAAACAGTGAAATATAATTGGGCAGACATTGTTTCAGAAGTATTTATCTTTTGGAGGAAAGACGCAGTACCAGGCGCTAAGGTAGAAGAAACAAATGAATGAACAAAAAGGTTTCCAGCCACTGACTTCCTGTTACCTGTGAGGTAGAAAAAGGACTGTGAACAGTAGGTCCCTGAAAAAACAGGGAACCATCCCCCCTCCAAACACTAGAGTTTGAGACCTCCTGAGATGGGGGTGGGGAATCTGAGAGAGGTTGGGAGTTGAAAAACCTTCATTTTCCAGAAGTAAAAAAAAAAAAAAAACACCCACCCAAACTGGACAAACAAATGAAAGGCCCAGGTTTGTGTAGACACACCCAACACCCACATATCAAAACACCTTTATCTGCAGAATAGGCTGTGGGTGATCCCACGGACGGGACACTGTGTGAGTTTCTTTCTCTTTTTAAATAGTAGTTCCAGGATTCACTCAAGATATAGATGCCTGACTATACAACCACAGCAGTGACAAAATATCAGATGGCCTTTGAGAGGGAAGAGGAGGCATACACCACACCACCCCCATCCCAACATTTGTGCCTGCGGATAAAGACCGGACAAACCCAAACCAAAATGATAAGGCTAAAATGCCTGTCTGATTACTTTCCAGGGACTCTGCAGAGCTCCTTCAGGTGCCGGCCACCTCTCACCTCCCTTCCCCCACTGGGAGTCTCTCGCCAAGTCTGGAGGCTTCTGAGGTTGTGGCTCGGGAGGGAGGTGCGACTGTCACCAGGCAAGTACAGGCGAAACCTGATGTTCAACATCCTCCAGAACAGTCCCCAGCCACAAAGAATGACTCCATCCAAGATGTCAGCAAGGCAAAGCCTGAAAACCCTGCTCTGAAGGGCTCAGCCGATTACAAAACCCAGGTGGCTCTGACTGCTCTGGTCTTTCAGATAAGCTGCAGCATCGCTGCAGAGGAAGCCCTTTGTGGCCCTGGTGCAACATTCCCTGTGGCTGTTAGATGGATCACTGATACGGGGTTAACTCACTGACCCATGAAAACACTTAAGCAGCGCACTTAAAACATCTCCTCACACTTCCATTCACAGCTCCACAAGAGGTCTGGCACCAACGCCTGTTTCAAAGTAACTCACTCCTATAAGCCTGGCGAAGTCAGCCACTGGAAACATCAGAGGAGACTCAGCCAGCCTTTCGATCCCTTACAGAATGGCAACAATTATATTTTAATTAGTTATTTTTTCATTTACCTGTCAGAACCTGTTTGGGTGATCTAAATAACTTCACATCCTCTTAGCATTCCTCATCAACCACAGGGAACCCGGCTCAGATTTCCTCCAAATCTCCAGCTGCCAGGAGCTCTCATCTATTTCCAACACAGTGTGGGTAACAACTTTCTCATCTAAAAATCTTCTTCAGAGCTAGCACAACATACTTTAAAAGGTCACACAAAATACAATAAACTTTCGATATAACTGCAAGAACAGTTGGGATCTTAGGAAAACTATTTTTATTATAAAGACTAGACTCTGCTCACACTCACTGCTCATCCATGAGGGCTCTTTCAAACTGTAGCTGAAATAAGTAAGAGTCTTGTCCAAGAGCTGGAGAGATGGCTCATTGGTTAGAACACTGGCTACTCTTCTAGAGGACCAGGGTTCAGCTCCTAGTACCCACATAGAAGCACCATGTTCCAGGGGATCTCACACTCTCACACAGAAATACATACATACAAAACACCAAGGCACAAAAAATAAAAATAAAATAAGAAACTATGAATAAAAGAGTGCTAACCAAACATATTAATCTTTATTTACAGTCATGAGGATCATATTAAAGAAAAATATTCACACATTACAGTAATGAATTGAGTAAGGGTCCATATCATCTTCAATATCAACTCCTCCCAACTGTGACTCTGAAGTCCTCTCCTCAGAAGCAAATTTCTCAGAGCTCTGAAACCCAAAAGCACATGCGCCCACGCACACGCGCGCGCACACACACACACACACACACACACACACACACACACACATGCATATACCCAGGCAAACAGACACACACACACACACATATGCACGCACACACACAAAATAAGAAAGGGGAAGAGAGGGAAAAAGATAGAAAGAGACAGAGACAGACCAAGTCCAAAGCCTAAAACACTTTTTTCATTCTTGGGAGTAGTCAAATCCAAACACAACTGTTTTTTAAAGTCACCACTCTGTAGCCGGGTAGTGGTGGCGCACGCCTTTGATCCCAGCACTTGGGAGGCAGAAGCAGGTAGATTTCTGAGTTCGAGGCCAGCCTGGTCTACAGAGTGAGTTCCAGGACAGCCAGGGCTACACAGAGAAACCCTGTCTGGGGTGGGGGGTAGGGGGAAGTCACCACTCTCTGGGCACCCTGCAGGGTCTGCCTTGTGTCTTTAGATCTCTGCCTATGGGGGATGGTCCACAGTTCAACTGTAACATCAGAAAGCACAAGAATGTCAATAAAATGCATTTCAGGGTAATAGAAGTCTCTGTCGGTACTGTGTAGCCGACGACATGTAGAGGTTCTCCGTGGCTCCCAGGCTCGCCCACCAGAGAGCCAACAAATGCCTCCAAGGGAAAGGGTACCATTGCAAAGCACACTTTACCTTGTGCCAGGGATCCGGTGGGTCTGATCCTGTTCCTCAGAAGAACTCCTCTGGGCTGCCAGCTCAGAGCACCTTGGAAATGCTAGACCTCAACCGGGTAGACTGAGGCCTCTGCCTATCTGCCTGGCTGGCTCATACCCCAGGCTTCACTAGGCTGCAGCCACGCACATCTCTCCAGAGACTCACACAGGAAACTAGAGCAGTTGTGGAAGGCTCCCTCCTCTCACCGCCTCCCCTCCTTGCTTCACTGACTAAATACAGCAGCAGCCACGATGGGCCGGTCCATGTTCCAGGAAAGGAGGGGGGTTGACATTCTTTCTTTTGTTAAATGCAGGTGAGGAAAGTACCATTTCGTCACAGCCGCTCACAGTTAACTATGTTGTAAATCTGACAGTAATAGTCCCCGGGGCTGGCCTCAAACGAGACTAGAGCTTTTAAGTGTCTTTTCTGGATTTGGGAAGAGGGAAAGGTATGTGGTGCGCACAGCTTGCAAACAGCGTTCTTGTCCAAGTCGCTGCTTGCAAGAGGCACGGTGTGAAGCTCTGTACAAACGTGAAGTAAAGCGGAGCTCAACCTCACAGGGGCATCCCAAGCCTTAGAACTCTGCAGCGCTGTTCCACAGGCGTGCCATCTAAAGAGACTTCTTCACCAGGCAGGCTCGATGTCGATGCACACACAGTTTATGCTGTGTTTACAACTTGACACTGATTTAGTTACGTGTGCGTGGAAGGGTGTCCTGGCACACGCGTGGAAGTCGGAGGACAGCTTGCTGGAGCTGGTTCTCTCCTTCCACCTTGTGGGTCCCTGGGACTGCTTAGCAGCAAGCACTTTTACCTGCTGAGCCATCTTGCCAGCCCTATACTGTGCTTTTATTTTGTGTGTGCATGTGTGCACACGCGTGTGTGCATCTGCATGAGTGTGTTGGGGTTACTGGGGGAATGCTGAGTGCCTACCATGCTCTGGGCACTTTATACATATTATCTCATTTTTAATTAAAGCATTCTTCAGAAATTGTAGATGAGCCTGTGATAGGAAGTGAGGTCACTGGCTCAGGTGAACAAGCCGCTAACCAGAGCCAGACGAGTCTACCATGCAGCCATCTTTCAGGGACATCTTCTTGTAGTCCAGACTGGTCATTTTCAACAAGTCTAAGATGATTTAGGGGAAATCCACAGTGATTACTGGCCATAATGACCAGCCCTTTTTCTGGCCATAATGAAAAAGGCCTTTTTCTATATGTACAGAATCTCTCCAAGCTGGCTGGAAACCGTCCCAACCATTGCTGAAGAACTATAAAAAGTCTGGCAGCACAGCTGAGCTTATGAAATGAAGAGAAAGCTATGAGTCGCACCCTCTAATAATTACAGGGCTGTGTTCTTCTCCTGAAGAGTCAAACCCTCCATTACAGGGACAGATTCTCAGAGTGGTGTCTGCGGGCATCTCTACCGCAGAACCACTTATAACAGCACTGAATATAACCTGCACACCCCCCATGCCTCTGCTTGAACTCCCTAAGCAGGCTCTCTGGGGGTAAAGCCTAAGAATTGATAGAGGGCTGGAGAGAGGGCTCAATAGTGAAGAGCTCTTGTTGCTCTTCCAGAGGATCCAGTTTAGATTCCAGCACCCATGTTGACAGCTCACAACCCAGTTGCTAGCTTCATAGGTGCCAGTACAACACATTTGCACATGTGCATGTACACATACACAAATAAAAAAATAAAATACAACATGGAGTGACATTTTTGTTGTGGTGATAACATGAGAGTGAACCATTACATTATTAGTGCACATATGCTATTGTTGATGGGCACGAACCACACACCGCAGCGCACAAGACATCCAGGTGACTCTTGTACACTGTGTGTGTGTGTGTGTGTGTGTGTGTGTGTCAGAGATGGCTCTTTTAGCCACTGTATTCCCAGCACCTCTAGTGTAGGACACATTCAGGCAAATGCTTGTTAGAAGAGTCAAGGAACTTGTCTTTGGAAGGAAAACACAGAAACTCATTGGACCCCAGTCACATGGCTGTAAGCTTTAGAGTTGGCCTCACTTCCCATCGATCCTCAACTTTTTCTACATCACCTAAATGGGCATTGTCTGTTTCTTGTCCAGATTTTACTTATTTAACCACTTCTGTGGTCTTGGGTTAGGGAAGAAGAGGAATAGTTATCTTCAGGGTTTACTGAGAAAAATTCTAAATTTGTGAGTTTCCTCATGAAAAGGATTTGAAAAAAAATCACTGCCAGGTAGAATCTGGAGACTCAGGTAATAAGCAAGGGTGGGAGCCCTTGATGAGCAGCTACAAACAGCCTTGCCAACAGGCGAGTCCCTGCTCTCGTCAGTGGACGTGGTTAGGGAAAAGCCAACAAGGAGAACTTAAGTCAAAGGTAGAGCCTACTGTTGGCTTAAGGTGCTTCGGCTAGACTCCTCCCAGGGACCTAGCAATCTTAAGTCATCACCCACCACCAGATGCGGGTGGCCTGGCAACATATGAAAAGACCGCTAGTTTCTCCGTCTCCCTGCCCCTCTCCTCCTCCCTCTCCATCTCTCTTTCTCCCCCCACATGTTTCTTTCTCTCTTTCTCTCTTTCTCTATCCCCCACTTTCTCTGCTTTCATGGCTCTGCTCCCGTCTGTCTGCCACCACCCCTTCTCCAGGCCCCCATTCCCCTTCTTCCCACAGACCTCCCTGATATCAGGTCTGTCATATGGCACAATTTCTCACATTTCTCAGGGGGACACCTTGGCATGGGCCTCCCAGGCACCCCTACCCACCACTGCATTATATTTCATAACACCAAAAAACATGGAATAAATTCAGGAACTGGGCTGTGGTGACAGCTCAGAATTCTGTAAAGGCACCAAAGATCACCAAGTTGTTCTTGACATGGGTGAATTTTATGGCCTGTAAACAGAATGAATATTGATTGTTGGGTACTTGGTTAAACCTGCTTCACAGAGACTCAGTGCTGAGGCCAAGGTTGCAGGAACTAGAAACAAAGGAGTCAAGAGAGCTCTTCAATGTTGCCTTAGCTAGGGTCTTACTGCTGCGAACAGACACCGTGACCAAGGCAACTCTTATAAGGACAACATTTAATTGGGCTGGCTTACAGATTCAGAGGTTCAGCTCACTATCATCAAGGTGGATGCATGGCAACATCTAGGCAGGCATGGTGCAGGAGGAGCTAAGAGTTCTACATCTTCATTTAACACTGCTAGCAGAATACTGGTTTCCAGTCAGCTAGGACAAGGGTCTTAAAGCCCACACCCATAGTGACACACCCACTCCAACAAGGCCACACCCACTCCAGCAAGGCCACACCCACTCCAGCAAGGCCACACCTGCTCCAGCAAGGCCACATCCACTCCAGCAAGGCCACACCCACTCCAGCAAGGCCACACCTACTCCAGCAAGGCCACACCTTCTAATAATGCCATTCCCTGAGCCAAACATATTCAAACTACTACAATCATCACCCTCAGTATTCCTCATAGTCAGCATGAATACAGGGAGAAGCCTGTAAGGATGGGCCCAGCACTATGGAGGACAGCCCGGTAGAGCAAGAAGCCCGCAGGAGCTTAAACAGACTCAGTGGAAGCAGTGAGAGAGACATTAGTGGGCAGGAAAGCAGTCATAGGGTCTTTTATTTTATATGCAAGGAGTGGGAATCTAGTGGGGTGCTGAGAAAATTGAGGGCAGGTTGCCTTTCATGGTTTTGGTTGAAGGCCATGGAGACATTTAAAATGCAAAAACGATCCATTTGTCGCTAGCTGCTAGCCACTAGTGAAGACTAACAGAGAAAACCCCGTGGAACCATGGGAGACTCAGCTCATAGGATAGCTAACGTTAGGCTGCTTAAGGGGTTTTCATTTCAAAGCATCCTCATGATGTTACCCACATTCAGAAATGTTACTTATTCTATGTGTTTGTGCCTACACGTGCTTATGTGCACCATGTGCATGGAGGAGCCTGAGACGTGTGTGCTGGTCCTTCGGAACGGGAGCAAGAAGCTGTTGTCAGTGAGCTGCCATGTAAGTGCTGGGAACAGAACCTGGGTCCTCCAGAAGAGCAGGTAATGCTCTTCTGTTGTTGTTAGTTTGGTTTGCTTTTTTGAGACAGGGTTTCTCTGTGCTGTCCTGGAACTCGGTCTACAGACCAGGATGGCCTTGAACACACAGAGACCTGCCTGCCTCTGCCTCCAGAGTGCTGGGGTCAAAGGCATGTGTAGCCAGTTCCCAAGGGCTCAGCTGTTACTGGTACATTTGAAGCCATCACAGATTTACCTCAGAGAGTCAATAGAGCAGGGTAGGAGAAGCAGCCGGCCTCATTGCAGCACTCTGGCTCGTTAAAGCTATCGGCCTTTACCGAACCTGTTCCTCCCTACAAGAAATGGGAGCAATCGATCGACAAATAAACAACAACAGAAACACTCCTCGAGGCCCAGGATGCCAGTCACTGTCTGAGACAGCTCACCCACCCCTGATCTGATTTATGCCTATCAGAAGTAATTCTTAGCATCCCCTTAGCTGAGGGTTGATCAGCTCCAAAAGTGCAGCCGACAGGATCAACGCTGCACTGTGTGGTCACACATCACTTTTCAGTTCCTCTTACCTCACCAGTGAGTGACAGACACCAAGTCCCCCACAGTCCACATTCTGCTTCTACTTCTGAGATTCATACAGCCTTGCCCTGGTTACAGAGCTTATGGGCAGTTTGCAAGCCTGCTCCAAAGTCTGCCTTTAGGGGGAGGGAATCCCTGTCTGTGATAAGCTATGACCCTAACCCGTCTCCTCCTGGCTGGCTAGCTGGCAACCCACGGCCAGGCCCATCTGCTGGAACTGGCACAATGGCCTCCACGAGGCAGGAAGCCACTGGGTCCAGGAAGCCAGCACAATCAGGTGTAAAACAGAGTGGGAGGGGCCTGCTAGTGCAGGAGAGGAGAGGAAGCCAGACGGGTGTGTGTGTGTGTGTGTGTGTGTGTGTGTGTGTGTGTGTGTGTGTACACATGCCAAATGCTTCCACCACTCCTGGAGTCAGGGAACCTTCCTGGTGAGCTTCGGATGGTGCAATTTTCACAAATTTACGCACTTGTACAAAGAGGTGAAGTGGACAAATGCACAAGGCCAAGGTGGAGCCGAAGCTCTGAAGCATGGGAGGGGATTGCTACAGTCAGAATGCCCAGCAGAGGAAACAGGCTGGGAGTGACCAGGCATGGATGTCCAGCCATCCTTGACCTGCTGGGCAGATCCAAGTAGATTCATAGGGATAGATACTCTTTCCAAAAGAGGAGTTATTCTGTTGAACCTCAAAATTCAGCTCACCCAAACTGTGTTAGTCTCTAGTGATGTTTGTGTGTATCTAATTTTTTAAATTTTTATTTGTATGTGTATGGGTGTTTTTGTCTGCATATGTGTCTGTGTGCCACATACATGCAATGCCTGCAGAGACCAGAAAAGAGCCTCACCTCTCTTGGAGACTGGAGTTACAGACACTTATGAGTCACCATGCAGGTGTGTGAGTCAAACCTGGGTCTTCTGGCAGAGTAGCCAGTGCTCCTAAAGGCAGAGCCATCTCTCCAGTCTCCCCTCTCTCCCCATTTTGAGAGTCTTCTATGTAACCCTGGTTCCTAAAACCCTTTATGTACACCAGGCTGGCCTTGAACTCAGAGAGCTGACTGTTTCTCTGTCCAAAGTACTGCGATTCAAAGAGTTCATTAACATGCTGGCATAGAAAATATTTTTAAGTAACAGTTCTTAAGTTTAAAACCTGATTGATTCAGATAAGAAAATAATACATTGTTTCCACAACAGTAAAAAATAAAATCATATGTTTAAAATCAAGGAAAGGTAAGGAAATTTTCCAATTGACTCTCTGAAGTTAAAAATCACCCTCAAAAACAAAACATCTTTTTAACTCAAGATAAATACAAATTCTTTTCAAACTGTCATTTCCGGATAAGGAAGCGCCTCCATTTGTTCTGACAGGAAATGGGGTGAGTTTTCCATAAATATCAAATCTTTACTGCTGTGAACAGTCCTTGGTTCCTCTGGCAACACATTTCCACCAGAGTAAAGGCCAGAGAGAAACAGAGTCACT
>NW_022196904.1:188606402-188625104 GCF_008632895.1 Mastomys coucha
TGGGGGTGGGGGTAGGGAGTTGGGGGTGGAGGGATGGGATAGGGCACATCTTCCTGAAGCATTTCTCTTTACTGCAAGTGGGGCAATTCCCACTGTTAAGAATGGGAGTGGTGAAGTTATTCTTTGCAAACAGTGTGTCACAGCTAACACATCACAGACTCTGGGTTGAATTTAAACTCAAGGTCACTTTCCATCTGAGACTCACCCTCTAGGATCGAGGGCCCAGTTGCAAGTTGTGGCAACCAGTGGCCCCAGGAAGGGCCGAGGTTTTCCTTCCACAGTGACAAAGAACCCAGTGCGGATGACAGAAAGTTCAAGCCTGTCTGGGCTGCAATTAAAGATCATGCCAGTGACCGGCCTCTCTGCTCTCAGGGCTGCCCAGGTAAACTGTGAAAGGACTGCAGAGAGGACAGGTAGAACACAGGGGCTAAGACAGCTCTGATCATGCCATGGGGTGGGTGAGGGGTGTGTGCACTGTGTGCACGTGTGTATATGCATGCATATGCATGTGTGGTATGTGTGTACGCCTAGGTGTGTGTTTTTTTCTGTCATTTATAGACACAGGATAAGAGGATCCCAACTGTCACCCTAGTCTTTGCAAAGGGAGCAGGTGTGTTTGTTTATGTACATGCATATGTATACATTCAAGTTGAGATGCAAATTAGGTATTCTAATTCACATTATTAAAGTACACACATCAGCATTTTGTAATATATGGGCAAAGTTGTGCAACTGACACCATTGTCTAATTCTGGGATGTTTTCATCCTCCCTGATCCAAAATGCCCATTACCAGTCACCCTATCTCCTCCTCCCACTACCTGGAAACCAGTAATTTACTTTCATCTCCTAATCTATATACACTTTCCTAATCTATATAGCTTATGCAATCAGAAGCATAAAACCCATGATCTTTTGTGACTTGCTTCTTTCCTTTCATTTTGAGTGTTCTCAAGTGTTATCCATGATGTAACACGAATCAGTATTTCACCCTTTTACACAGCCAAGAAATATTCCATTATGTGGATATACCACCATTTGCTTAACTTATCTACAATGAAACCATTTCAAGCCAGGTGTGGAACTATAATGGCCTCCTATAGTCTCACCTATTACTGTAGCTGAGTTCAGCAGTTCAAATCCATTTTGTACAACATAGCAAGACCCCCATCTCCAAAACAGAACAAAAACTGGAAGCCATTTCTCCAGCTCTAACCACCCATTGCTAGTCTGGAGTGAGGAACCAGTACAAGTATCTCTGGTTCCATCTTGCCTCACAAGACCTTCTAGAACATCTGTGGATCTGGGAAGAATCCCAGGCCAGAGCTCTGTGAGGAGGCTGAGCCCTCGAGCTGGAGACTTTTCAGTGTTCTCTGAGGGCCATGCTAGGTGTTCTGGTGGCCTACTGATTAATGAAGTAGAGACACCCTGAAGGCAAGGTGCTTCCGCCGCCTTGTACCCTGATAAAAACAAAAAAGCAATGAACGAGCAAGCATCTGTCTCCAGCACAGGTGTAACAGGACTAACGAGATGGGCTTCTCCACCAGGAGCCTTAAATTCAGGTCCCTCAGCAAGCTACACTTCACAGCCAGTAATCTGACTGTGGCAGGCTGTGCTCGAATGTGTGAGGGCTCCCACGTGTGCCCCTTCTGAGAATCCAGAGACCTGTTTTCTAATTTCAGTCTGTGGCTAATTAGCTCCAGATCCCCCAGCACTCTGTGACTTCTCCTCTAATGGAGGTCAGTGGTGAAGGCCTGGACCACTTTACCGGGCCTGCTGTCTGAATTAAACAGTTCTGAGATCACTTGCAAATGTTCCACAAAGTCAGGACACTGAGGCTGCTCACTGTCCCCTGGGGCACAGCACAGCTTACAAACTCAATAAGGGAATTGATCCTTTTCCCTTCCCCAATTCTCAAAAATATTAAACCCATAAAACCTTTTTTTTGTTGTTGTTTTTTTTTTTTTTGTTTTTGTTTTTTGTTTTGCTTTGGTTTGTTTAAAACCAAAGCAAAACAAAACAAAACAAATTGGTGTGAAGACAGAACAGCAGACCGGAGTAGACAGAACAGCAGACGGGAGTAGACAGAACAGCAGACCGGAGTAGGCAGGATGCCTTTTGCTCCAGCCAGGGCTGCCACTCCAGCTCTGCCTGGGGTGACACACACAGGATGAGGAAGAAAGGTTGTTTTCTGCATATCATGTCTTTGAAGATGACAACCAGAGCTGTCTGAGTAAATGCTATAGGATAACTTACCGGCCTAAAATCTTCCCACCAAAAAGAATTGGCCAGTGGCTTCATTTTCTAATGTGACCAAGTGTGCATCTGTCCTCCAAGCCCCACACTTTGTGAAAAAGGAGGTTTTTAATCAGTTAAAAAGCCAGACAGAAAAACACTACTGTTTTTTAATCCTTTGGAGAATCCAGAGAAAGGATTTGACTGAATCCTGTTGTGATCCCATCCACCGCCCCCCCCCCCCAGCCAGGAATTGAGCAGGAGGGGTTTCAGAGCAAGCACAAATCCCATCCAAGCTAACCAGCAAGACAGGATGGGTCTAGAGGTTTACACAGGCAATGGAGTAGGGGTGGGGGGGGGGCTCTAATGAGGTCTTATAAGGGTCAGGCTCTTCAGAAGCTGCTACTGAGAGAAGTACACAGTCCCTGTGGCACCCCAAGAAAACAGACATCACCACTCATTCTGGAAAGACCAGTTCAGCCTGCAGGTGTTGGCTGGTGAGAAGAGAACCAGGAAAGCCTGCGTGACCTAAGCAAGAACATTGAGACTGCTTCCCACCCCTGTGGTGAGAACCAGGACACAGCTCCTGCCTGGCTCCTTTTAGAAAGGACAGAAGAAGGTCCCCCACCCCATCTCCAGGAGGTAGCAGAAGCAGGTGCCTCCTTAGGGAAGGCACCTAGGCAGAAGGGACAATGGCTAGGGCCACTTGTTTTAAGTGAGAGAGTGAGCCATGCCCCAGGGGCTCCCTGGGGTGGTGGGGTGACAGGGATGGAGTTAGAATAAAGAGATGAGGAAGCCCAGGATTGAGGGAAGAGACTTGGACAAGCTCCTTCCCACTGCCCTTCAGACTTTGTTTACAATTCACTGGCTGTCCTCACAAAATGATTTACAGTTGCTTCTTCACACAGATGACTTTCAGCACCTGGGAAAAGGGTGTTGGGGGCATCCGCCAAAGATGAGGGAGATTTGTAGGAAAGGGAAGCCCCAGGCCCACTAGCATGGACAACTGACCTGAGTCACCTTGCAGCTTCCAGAGTGTGTGTGGGGGGTGGGGGTGGGGGGGAGAAACAGGAGGGGCTGATTCCAAGGACAGTTCAAAGAAGGCACTGGAGGGAGGAGGTGATCAACAAACCCTAATACTCCACTCTAATTTGCTCCTGGCCTCTTAAATTAAGAAGTAAGCCAGCCATAACAATTTTCACAACATGCTTTGGATTTATAAGTCAATTAGTAAATACTTTAAGAGAACAGTTACATTTTATTCGTTTGTGTTTTTGGTGTTGGAAGGGCATGGATGTATGAGAGCTCCAGCATGCATTCATACAACGTGCAAGTTTCTCCCTTTACTTTGTGGATCCCATGGGTCTCAGGCCATCAGGCTTAGCCTCTTTATGGGATGCCGCATGAGCCATCTCACAGGCCCAGCATTTTTAAAGACACACCATTTACAACAAGATGGTCCCCAAAGATAATGTCACTGTTGTAAAGATAACAGGAAGTCAGTGGCAATAAAGAGAAGCATGACACAGGTGTGTGCGTCATGTGCCTGGGCGGGACAGGCTCTGACTTCAGAGATGCAGAGAAGAGCCTTGGAGAGCTCACATTCTGGGAAGGGCACTGGGAGGCAAGCGCCCGAGTCTTGGGTTTACACACATATTTTGAATGATTCCATTAATGAAAGGAGAGATGGGCTACAGATGTTGAGAGGCTGGCCTGAGGTCGCCCAATGGGTGAGTTCCAGAGCCAAGAGTAGATCCCTAGGTTCTCTGTCACCTTTTTCTTTAAACTACTTGGTCTCTGCTTACCCCCCTCCCATCAGGCTGAAGAAATGTGTGAGCACTACAACTCCGGGGGGTTGGGGGGGTACGGATGGTGGGGTAGGGATGGTTCAGTTGATACAATGCTTGTCTAGCATGCATAACTCCAGTCTTAATAAACCAGGCATGCTGATCCACTCCTGCAATCCACCATTCAGGAGATGGAAGTAAGTAAGAGCATTAACAATTCAAGGTCATCCTCAGTCACATAGCAAGTTGGAGGTTATCCTGAGATATGTGCAACCTGTCTCAAAACAATGTTAAAGAACTCAAAAGAGAAATGGCAGAAGTGAGGGCAGGATGTTGTTCTGAAAGCTACATGCGTACTTTGTGTCTGTGAGAGAAAGACAGCCTCAAACATCAAGAGACACAGCTGTACCTGGACAGGCTGTTTAGGGCCCTTCTCTTTTCAAAGCACCCTTGGAGAACCACATGCAGCAGCCTCAGCTCTGCTCCAATGTTTATAGTCTTTCCACAGTGGGGCCCTCTGGGTTTTCTAGAATTGGATGAGCAAAAGATGCCTCCACAGCAAGTCTTTGCAGTTGGACATGATAACTTATTTGGAAACGGTATTCAGAGATGTAATTAGGCAAGAGTCTTGAACAGACTATTTGAGTGATGGGCATGGCCTTACATAAAATGACTAAGTGCCCTTTTAGGAGAAGGGTGGAAGGGTAGCTGGCAGAGGAGGTGGTGCACCTGGAGTGATGCATGCCGGGAAGCTGGAGATCTCCAAGGATCATTCCTCCAGCATTTGAGAGAACAATGGTTCTAATGATACATTGTTATAAATGGCTAGACTCTAAAAATGAGAGAATACATTGTTTCAAGTCATCACTGTTGCAGCCCATGCAGAAAATAAAACCACGTGTATACTGATACAATGAATTTAAAACAAAAAGACAAGGTTTGGAGTACTGAAGACAAAGCTACACTTAGAATGGTTCATCACCAGGGCCAGGGAATGAAGCATGAGTTGGAGGCCAGCCTGACCTGACAGCACCAGGGCCAGGGAATGAAGCTTGGGGGAGGTGGGGCCTGAAGACTGGTCCTGCTTTCTCCTGGTGACCAAGCCTAGCTGAGTCACTAGCAGTCACATGTCTTGTGCTAGCCCCTGCAGGACATTTTTCTGGGTCACACACCCATCTGAGGAGAACAGAGCCTGCTGGGCGGCTCTAATCTAAGCTGAAAGTGCAAACCACTCCCAGGCTGACTGACTTGGAGGCTTTGTATGGAATGTGTCCAAGCCCTAAACTCTTCAGGCCTTCCCTGCCACCTGAGGCCAATTTGGGACAGCCTCTATGACTGCAGCCAGAGAGAGAAAACATGAGGGACCAGCATGTCTTTAAAATGGCATGTTCTAGATTACAGCTATAGTTTACAGATTCCTTCCTGCAGCTGTTGAAGTAAATGTAAACACACACGCAAAACCACAGGCCTGTTCCCTCTCAGTGCTTTTGGGGAACACATTTCCATGTGTTGACTGTAAAAAAAAAATGTTTTATCTGTTGATTCAAACACATGACCTTAAACTTGGGTACCAAGTTCCGCATCTTCCTGCCTCTTTTCCTTACAGTATCCTCACACCCTTTTTGGTTTGTAAATTTTAGATTCAAGGCAAAATTCATGTAGTCTCAAATGCAGCATCTTAAAGCCAACTATCTAGAGGCACCTAGCGAACTATCAAGGCCACGTAACTGCCTCTCCTATCTAGTTCCGAAGCACTTGCTTAATGCAAACTGTCCCGGAAACAGTCGCTATCGCTTTCTCCCCAGCCCTTGGCAAACAGCAGTCTGCTTTCTGTTTCTAGTCATTAGGCCTTTGGTGATGGGCTCCCTGTCTGTGTGGTCTGACCACCACACTCCCTGCCTGACATCTTTCACTTACGGTTCATCTGTGGTGCAGCAGGTATCACCACTTCCTGACATCTACTGGGGCGTGGCTGACTGGCTTCTTCCTCTCTCTGCTGTCAACAGCGGGTGGGAATGTGTGTGCACAGGTGTTTGAATACTCCCAATTATTCTTTCCACAGCACCCTGGCTCTGTCCTATTAGTCTGCAGCTATAGAGTCTAAATCTCCTCACTTCTCTACAAGCTCAGACTTCCGAGTGTGATCCTGGAGGGGTCCTCCCTCACTTCTCCAGCATGGGACCCCACAACACGCTCCTTTTCTGCTCGTGTGTGTCCTGTGTCCTTGCCATGTGGTCCTCTCTATTAGAGCCTTTCCCACTGGACAACTGTACTTGACAACAGCCTCTTCCTCATCTCCTCAGGACAATTAGTCCATTAGACCCCTCGATGTTTCATGGGGAAAGCTTGTAGAGGGATTTGGGGAGATTACTTTTAACCTTTGTTGTAATATCCCCCAGAGTGGACAGAAACGCCCTAAGGACTCCCAGGATAGACAGCCTGTGTCTCTAAGACATACTCTACTGGCTGTATGGACTCAGCACCCAAGGGATCCACATGATGGGTTGGTAAGTCGGCAGGCTAAAGTCACTGGGCTTCCTGGCTCTGCACATTCCCTCTGCCCTACAGACAGGAAGGTGTGTGTGTGTGTGTGTGTGTCAACTGTTACTTTCCCCTCCAGCCTGATGGTCCTCAATAGCTCTGTGAGAAGCTGGGTTTTCTCTGAACTTTGATCCCAGAATTCCTTGCTGCAGCTTCTCTCATCCAAGAGGAGTTAGCTAGACCCAGAGGCAGGTGCTGGCAGGGTTAGGTAGGTGCTGAGGAGGCAGGCACAAAGCTCTGGCTGGAAGCAGTCACACCTGAATTTGACAGGCTTCCTTCAGCTCGGTCACAGGGTTCTCTGAGTCACAGCGGATGTGGCTTTCTAAGGGCAGAAAAGTCAAAGCCTTTACCTTGCACCCTCCCTTCCTTTCTCAGACTCTGAGCTTCTGAGGTCTACACAGACAAACACACATGTGCAAACACAGATGTACACAGAGGGTCTGACATCATATTCTTACTGCTAAGAAAAAAAAAATGCCTGCTTAGCTCCTGGCAAGGGAGGTCTGTTCTTTTCTCCATCATTCCAAGTTCCCCTTGGCATTTGGAAGAAATGTAAGCAAAAGATATGAATCCTCTCAGACAGTTACCCGCAGCTACTCTCCTTCCTCCTCAGGAGGAGACACAAGGGATGAGGGCCCGCAGCAAATGGTGGTGGTCTGAGGGGACCCCTCTGTACTTACCTCCAGGACTTTTCCTGTGATAAACTGGTGACAGGCTTCACACTTCACCCCAAAGAGCCCCTGGTAGTCTTTCTCACAGTATGGGGAGCCATCCCTGAAAGACGAAGTTGCATTCAGGACTCGGAAGACACCAAAGCCACATTTCTGAAGCCCTTCCCACAGAACAAGAGTGGAATTCATCTTTACACAGACCCAGCGACCTGACAAAACCATGGGCCAGACAGAGAAAAAAACCAACAAATCGCCACAGGTTTACTGTGCCTACTTCCTTGGTTGTCCCAGAATTGAGAAGCAGAGACCCCGGTATTCTTTTCGTAGCCCAAATAACCCTCAGAGGAGCCAGCCTCAGAGGTCTGGGGGTCTCACCTCCCTTCCCACACCATCTTCTGAGATTCAGAGGCCCACCAGAGCCTCCCACCACCTCAAACATCACCTCCTCAGCCCAGGTCCCTCTGGCTCTGAGGGTTTAGAGCATGGCTCTGATCTGCAGCTGCATTCACCTCACAGCATGGTGAAGCTGCCATTTCCTGGGTGTTACTATGTAGACCGGTTGGAAAGCAAGCCTGAGTGTCTACCCTGCTTATTACTGGCAGTCTTCAGTGTCACTTAAAAGCCAGACACGCATGTTGTCCTTTAGGCTGCTCATCACAGTCACCTGTAGAGATCTTTAGTCCCTCACAGGGGTGTTTCAGTTTAACCCCAGACCTACTTAGAAACCATAGTTTTAGGCGGTGGGAGTCGGGCTCCCTTTTCAATCATTTCATGGATTTGTGAAATTAAACTCATCCACTATGTTCGAATGAATGATTTAATATAATTGGGTAGATTTGGGGTTTCTTGTTTTGGTTTTTGACCTTTTGAGACAGGGTCCTATGTAGCCAGGCTGGCCTCCAACTCTTGAAGAAGCCAAGGCCACCTGAACAGGCAATTTCTATACTCACTTTTGTACAGTATTAGCACACAGGGTACTGTGCAGGCCAGGCAATCACTCTACCAACTGGACTACATCTCCAGTCCCTTTGGAGACCCAACCCAGGCCCTGCACACTCTGGGGTCTAGGCTCTCTCATTAAGCTACTTCCTTATCACCAGGTTGGGGAAATTTTCAAAAGCCACAAAAAGATAGAGAGTGGTAGATTCCTCCTCATTCTCAGAGCACATTAAAAAACAAATGAAAAACCCACCCAGCCGCCACAGATTTGTATAACTCTGGTTAATCCACCATCAGGGCTCTCTGATTCCAACACGAACCTTCACCCTGACAGGCTTTTCTGTGGCTCTGGTCTTGCCAGGCTCTGTGCCTGGATGACATGTGTTTGGGGGGTGGGAGATGTCTAAAGCCCGAGAGAAGAAAACTATGTTAGCATCGCATAGGAAACAAAAAATAGCAAAGGAGACATGGCGAGGTGCTTACCTGATTACACAGTAGGGTATGCCACCTTGTTAATTATTAAATTGGGGCACTGTTAATAGTCCATTACGTTTACAGCAGCCATGGCACGGCAAAAGCAGAACAATGAAGCTATTTCAACAAATTCTACAGCTCTAGTTCATACTGATGCAAAATGGGAATGTGCTTTGGCATGTGTGAGGGAGGACGGCGACCCTGGAAAGCAGAGCTGGCACCCAAGCTCTTCTGACCCAGACTTACTTGCTGATGTACTCGCCGGTGAGAACCTTCCCGCAGGACTTGCACTTGAAGCAGCCCAAATGCCACTGTTTGTCCAGAGCTAGCAGTGCCTGCCCGTTCTTAATGTCCCTTCCACAGCCGGCACAGTCTGGAAGAGAGCAGCAGCCCACGGTTACTGCCATTTCCCTTGAAAAACCCGAGTAGGAGCGGTCCCCGGGACCCACGGTGCAGCCAGCTCTTCCAGTCACACGTTCTTAACTACGGTTTCATTTCCCTGTATGAAATCTTCTCCCCTCAATCCCTCAGGACGTGTCCTCACGTGGCGAGGCAGCTGCTCAGACCTCAGTGGATCTCAGCAGATGAATATCCTTCACCTCCTAGCTTCTCGGGAGTTAGGCACCCTTTGGGGTCCAGTTGGCCTAGAGACTATTTAATTATCACATCTTGGCTAGGACATTAAGAAAGCCCTCACAGGCTTTTATTTAATTGAGGGCACATGTGAGGAAGCTAAGCCCATGTGCTGGGAGCCCTGTGTGTGTGTGGTTCCTGGAGCACTGTGTGTCGTTCTCAAATCTGTAATGAAATTCTCCTTCCTTATCTACCCAAGCCAGCCTTTCCACTAATGGTTAAATGACTTAGTTCCTTAGCTTTCATCGGTCAATGACAGATTCCTGGAAGGCACGTGTGTTAGTTACTTCTCTCACTGCTGTAACAAGAAGCTCAGCGAATGCAGTCCAAGGGAGCTTTATCCTGAGGATGTGGCAGCTGGTCACGCTGCACTGCAGTCAGGGAGAGAGTGATCGAGGCTCAGCTCACTGTCTTCTTTCTTATGTTGCTTAGGGACCCAGCCCACGAACTAGGGTAGGTCTTCCCACCTTAGTCAACTCAATCTAGAGAGTCCCTCATAGTCAAGCCCAGAGGTCCATCTTCTTGCGGGTTCTAGATCCTGTCAAGCTATCAATCAATATTGACCATCACAATGTGGCAGAGTATGAACATACGAACATCGATCGGAGTTAGCTGGCCTGGTCCTGCACCGAGATCTTGCCTGTCAAAAGCAGCCTTTCAATAATACTTGCCCTTACAAAAGGTGCTAAGGTCATGCAGGCTATTCCACAAGCCACGGTGTCAGGGAATCGGCGGAATACATATGTGTTAACGCAGAGACACCATGTAAAGGGGGAGAGCTCATTGAAGTTAACATCAACACTACTGCACTCCGAATCCATGTGTCTGAGAAAACAGGAGCAAATGCTACAGCTGGCAGTGGCCACTGCGCTCTAGCAAACAAGACTAATGGAAAAGAGCAATGTCCAGGCAAGGCCACTCAGTGGCCATGTTCAGAATAAGACACAGGGTCCCATGTACAGAGTGACAGAACAGCCCCCCCTTCTGGCCACATCTGTCACTGTCTCTTTGGAAAGGGCACTTCTGGACCAGCTTCTCTTCTCCTACCAGACCTGAATCACCGATCTGTCCTCCTGGAGTGACCCAGCACAAGCCTCCACCTTGAACACACTCTGAAAATCCATCCAGAGATGGCTGTGGCTCCTCTCTGCTTCAGCATCTTAGCAGATCCTGCCTCTCTGACCAAAGGTGTTCTTCACCTTGGCCAGCAGCTGTTAACTTGGCTTTAGACCCAACAATTTCATGCCCAAAATTTTACTGTAGAAATACATTTGCAATGCCTCCCTACCTTGTGGGGTGTGTGTGTGTGTGTGTGTGTGTGTGTGTGTTTTCTAACTAAATGTACTTTTAGAAGAACACTGGTGTTCTACTCCCAGAATAGAATATTTCTGGAGAAACTCAGAAGAAATTCTTAAGAAACTGCCCCCTGTGGAGGAAGGCTTTATTTGTCTCCTCACATGATCCGGTTGTTTGATTTTTCTTAACCACTAGAATGTGAAAAATTGAAAATATGTATCCAAAGAGTTAAAAATATAAGTTCTGAACAGTAGGGTGAGAATGTCCTGTTCGAGAATTTTTTTTTTAACTTCTGCGAATGTGAGCACCTAGCTGAGTTTGTGTACCACGTGTGTACAGGTACATGTGGGGCCCATGGGATCCCCTGGACCTGGACTTCCTGACATGGGTTCTAGGATGAAACCTGAGTCCTTTGTGAGATCATTAAGTGTTTTGAACCCTGAGCCATCTCTCTAGCCACTGGACAAGAACTTGTTAAGTATGGGCCATTCTAAACTATGAATATAAGATAGTCCTAAAGTAATACTAGGTGTTTACCAAATGCCTGATATGTCATCATGAATATTACATTAAAATCTTATATCTGGCAATAGTCTATGAAGATAAAAATGGAAAGGCACAGCATTTCTTTTAAAACAGTCTCCAAATAGAAAAGCCACAGTATGGAGGGTAAGGCAAATGGACAGTTTTAAAAGCAGTCGCATTAGGTCAGAACAACCCCTGCAAAAGGCCAGTGTGGATGGTGTCCATCCATAACCTTGGCTAGGCAGACAGGGAAAGAGACAGACAGATCCTAGGGACGTGCTGGCCAGCCAGTCCATCCAACTGGTGAGCTCCTGGCTCCGTTAGAGGTCTGGTCTCAAAGATATATTTGAGAGCTATAGAGGAAGACACCCAACACTGATCTCTGGTGTACACACACACACACACACACACACACACACACACACACGTACATATACACCTACCATACTTTATAGCGCCCCCCCCATCTTAAAAAGGAATATATTGTAAGTTTTAAGTTCACAGGAGAATTGAGAGTGCAGAGACTTCCCTTGTCTCCATGCCAACACGCTCAGCCTCTGTCACTCTTGATATCGATCACCAGAGCTTTGTGGACATCCACAGCTGATCTGTGCTTGGAAGGTTTAAAATGGCATCACGGATTATAGTATCGCGCTGAACAGCAGGAGAATTTCAACACTGAGTTAAACACACTGAGCCCTACCTACTCAGCCCTCTTTCCCTAAGCTCTGGAAAACTCTGAATTTTTTCTAATGTCTTCATAGTTAAATCTTTTCCTCAATGAAATAGGAACTTTATAATTCAAGTTGAACTGAAATTGCCCCATGTTTCTAATAATTACCACTAGGTGGCAGCAATGGTTTGAAGAAGGACAATTAGGTTTTTGTTGTTGTTGTTGCGAAATAAACTTTAAAGATGGAGATGGCTGGACTTAGGTTGCTTGTGGTTCACTGCAGGAAGCTGGAGGTCTAAGAAGATGGGTAAGGGAGGCAGGCAGTGAAGCGGGAAAGACTTGGGCTCCTGGCCACCTCGGAACCTCCATCACTGTGAGCTACTGATAATAGCGCCACCTGCTATGTTTCATTCCAAGGTTCTGCACAAGACAAGGCCTGGCAGAAGTGAACTACCAACGGCCTCTCTCCTTCCTTGTTTAGGGTGCAGAGCTAAGACTACGCCCGGGCTTCTTTAATCTCAGCTCAAGCTTGCTCTTTCCTGGCCCCTGATGCACAGGTCACAGAGCAGTGAAAGACAACCTGGGGGAAAGGGAACCTTCTGATGCCCTGCTGAGGGCTGTGCACACCTGTGGCCACTTAGCCTGGGGGGTGGGGCGGCGCTCCAGTCTCACAGGTGGTGTCTAAACCTCTGGGATCCAACATGCCCTGCCCAGTGCCTCCCTGCAAACAGAGCAGGTGACCCGGGTGCCTGAGCCCAGCCAGTGAGCAAGAGTCCTTCATCTCTTAGGTAAGATGGTACCACCTCACAGCAGCTGGCCTGTGTATTCTGGTACATTCTATGGCAACAACCCACTGTTCTCTGGGCAGAGCCATAGTCTGACATCAGGAGGTGGAGCTGAACAGGGGGCTGGGTCAATCCCTTCTTTCTGCTCAGGCCATCGAGGCTCTTCCATGAAGAACAGCATGTCCTACTTGCCAGCTTCCTGTCTTCTCATGGTTGAGAAAATTGTTTCCACATCTCTGAAGCAGCTGCTGGTAAATATAGAAAGTTGATGCATGGTGCTGGGATGACTGTCCAGGTCAGAAATAGGGAACTATGGAGTGGCATTGAGGAAGTAAGTTGGCAACTCGCCAAAGGAAAACCAATGACCAGACAAAACACAATCACAAAGCCCCGCCCCGAGATGTGAGCCTCGGGACCTCTCTCCTGAGCCAGGAGAGAGCCAGGGCTGAGCAGGGACCTGGCTGTTCACAAACAAGTTAAACTGAAGCCCCAGCCCACACCTGGCTCCACTTTTATATCATTTTCTTCAAAGGCAATGAAAGCCTTTAACAGTGGGAATTCTGCCTGCTTGCCTTCGTTCTTTTTGACAAAGGATCCCAAACACCTGTGCTTCGGAAGGATTTAAGTTGATGAAGGAGACATATGGCTCTCGGGAAGGATGTGTGGGTCTGTTGAGATGTTTCCCTGGATAAGAAGGCTGAGTGCATGAAGCCATAAAGAGAGAAGCACAGGCAACCAAGTTACCCCCATCCCCACTGTCCCAGCACCCCACTGTCCCAGCATCCCAGGGTTCCAGCATCCCCATGGTCCCAGACCTGCTACTTTATATACACCTAGAGTATTTTCATAAAAAAATAGTATTTTTCATAAACAAAATTATCAAGTCAATTTATGGCTAGCTATAAGCTGCTATTAATAGAAAACTAAGACTTAAGAGACCCTATAAAGTACCCTATTAATAGACTGTTTATAGAAGTACTTCATCTATGGCAAGAACTCAGGGTAAGGGGTTTCAAGGGGAAAAAAAAAAGTTAAGTTCCAAGGTTTGGCTAACATGAGGTTTTAAGGTTTTAATAGAGTTTAGACTTCCCAACCTTCTGTGTATGTATGTATGAGAGAGACAGACAGACAGATAGACAGACAGAGACAGACAGACAGACAGACAGACAGAGAGGATATTATGTTAGGATGAGGAGCTTTTGGATGACTGTCTTCAACACTTAGCCAGAGAATAGCCGCTGGGGTGCTTAGTGTCTACCTGCCACAGATGGGATAGCTAGCTCCCATTGGTCATGGTGCCTCCTAAGAAGTCACCTGTTTTCATGTTTGTAACCACCAAGCACTAAGGTTTCTAAACTGGCCTTCAAAGGTCCTGTGCAGGACAAGCTAGAGTCATCTGGGAAGAGGGAACTTCCCTTGAGAAAATGCCTCCCTCAGATCGGCTTGTGGGAGAGTCTGTGGGACATTTCCCTGATTAGTGATTGATGTGGAAGGGTCTGGCCTACTGTGGGCAGTGCCACCCTTGGATGGGTGGGCCTAGGGTGTATAAAAGAGCAAGCTGGGCAAGCCATGGAGAGCAAGCCACTAAGCAGCACCCCACCATGGTCTCAGCTTCAGTTCCTGCCTCCAGGTTCCTGCCTCAGGCTCCTGCCTCCAGGTTCCTGCCTCAGGCTCCTACCTCAAGCTCCTGCTCTGGCTCCCCTCAACATGGTCAAAAGTCTGTAAGATGTGACAAACCTTCTCTCCTCAGATGGCTTTTATCTGAGAGTTTATCACAGAAGTACAAACAGACTAACATGGGTCTTTGCTTGGAGAAACATAGATTAAGATGACCCAGATCTTCCTTGTGTTCTTTTTCTTTATCAAAGCTGGTTCAGAGTTCAAACATCCTTAAGGTATTTGAAAATACTTTCTTGACCAAAAAGTCTCCACTATCATTTGCCAAGTGGGTATTGTTGGACTATTCTTGGAAGCTGACCTTCATTTTCATCCAGGCTACGGGATATTGTCAGGTCCTAAATTAGACACCCGTGAGCTGACAGTTAGTGGCTGGTCCCAGTCCATGTTGCTTATTTAAACCGGTGAGTCCACAGCTTCCTTTTAGAATGTCTTAGCAAACACCATGGGTACGGGGTCAACATAAGCAGGAAAAGAGCCAGGCATGGCGGTGCTGCTTGGAATCCACATCTGGAGACATACAAGCTGGAAGATTTACCTAGAGCTCTAGAGTTCTAGGCCAGCCTGGGCTACAGAGCGAGACCCAGTCTCAGACACAAACAAACAAAACTGAACAAATAAGACAGAGCACAATGCAGGAACGCAAAGCTACACATTCCTTAGGTTGAGAGCACTATGCGGGGTTATTTCTACAACTCTCTCCCTCTCCCTCCATCCCTCTCCCTCCCTCTCTCTCTATGTGTGTGAGTGTGTGTGCGTTTGTGTGTGTGTGTGTGTGCACGCATGCACGTGCGTGTATACCATGTGCATGCAGGGGCCCATGGAGGCCAGAGGGTATCAGATCCCCTGGAGCTGGAATTGTAAATGATTGTGTGCTGCCTAGTACGGGAGCTGGGGACTGAGCTAGGGTCTTCTGCGAGAAGCTTAAGTAGTTTTCAACGTCTAAACACCATGCTGCCACAAGGCAGAAAAGCACCATGAGGTCAGAAAATGCATAACTGGGTAGGGGGATATGTTCCTTGTGGGTTCTGTGTACCCCTCTCCATGGAAAAGGGGTCTCAGTGCTATTAATCACTTAATGCCAGAAGCTAAATATGACCCAGAATGATTTTGAAAGGCCTGTGTGTTGCCAGAGTACATAACCTTGAACAAGATCTGTAACTGTCCCCTGCTGCGGTCAGCTGTTCCCTCTGCTCTCTCGGTAGCCATGGTGGAGACATCGCAAGCCAAGCAGCCTCTGACTGGCTATTTTAAGTGGAGCTTCTTGTTGTCTTTGGAAAACAAGACAGCACAGCGAACCCACTTCTGTGGCCCATGACAGCAACACTTTGTCAGCTTTACCAGGGCAGCCGAGGGCAGCCCTGGCAGCAGCCACCAGCTAAGTCCTGTGATGGAACTGGCAGAGGCACGCTAGCCCATCGTTCTTCTTATGACAGATGCTTACAGAGTTGTACTTACTTTGGTTGGAGTTTTCATAAATAGGGACCAAGTGTGCCTGTCAGGCTTCCAACTCAAATCCCTTAAGCCAGTGTTCACAGAGCGCCACAAGGAGCACACAGCTTCTCAAGGTGACTCTCCCCTTGAACTGCTGTCGGCTGTGGTTCTCAGTGGTCACAAGACCAGGAGCCCTTCCCTCTCCATTCATTTAGGAATTCATTAAGGAGCCAGGCGGGGGATGGCTCAGCAGCTAAGGAGCCATCTGTGTGGGCAAGAGGATCCAAGCACTGGGGGAGCATAGAGAAGTGGATGTGCCAAGTTCACTGATCAGAAAAGTACCCTTGCCACATCTCATCCAGTACAAGATGTGGCCTCAAAAACCAAGGTGCATTATCCTGAGGGATAGCACCAAAGGCTGATCTATGGCTCTACATGTACACACACACATGCACACAAACACATACACATCCTCACACACATGAACAGGCACCCTCCAACACACATGCACATGTCTTCATGTACATGCACGTGTACATGCACCCAATACATGCTTGTCCTCACACACATAAACATGCACCCTCAACACACACACATACACACACATACATGTACAGGTCCTTACACACATGAACATGCACCCCAGTACATGTCCTCATAGCCATGAATATGTACCCCCTCACACACATACACAGACTTCCTCAAGCAGGAATCCTATGGCTAACACTGTTCAGCATGATGGCTATGACTAAAGAAACCTAAGCAAGAGGTACAAAAATTATTTCTTCAAGCTAGCAACAAGAGCTTCCGCTCTGGATGGAAAAAACAGAAGAACCAAAAACTAGGGGAGGAAGTAATCAAGAGATGGACAAAGGTCACTCAAGGGAACGCCACTACTTGCCATCACCTGAGGCCATTCAATACTGCCTAGGTCATGCTGGACCCATTAGGAATTCTAGAGGAAGATAATTTCCTGGAGAAACTCTAAAGTTGGCAGCGAGGTCTTTGTAGGATTGGAATAATCCTTATCATACCAAAACTTAAAAGATAAATATTCAACTATTTGTACGCACATGTCCAGCACATTCAGAATAATTAAAACCAGAAATGATCAAAAGTTAATTAACAGACAAACAGATGCACAGAACATGATCCATCGCCACCATAGAATATTATCTAACCATGAAAAGAAATGAAATACAGACAGATGCTACAGATGCTACAGCCTGGATGAATCTAGCAAACACGATATCAAATGAAGAAGCCAGAAACAAAAGACCATGATCAGAGTTGGAGGAGTCATCCAGGCCACACAGATCCCTGTAGCGAGCAGATCAGGAGTTGACAGACAGACAGGAGACAGGGCAAGATGAGCAACAGCTACTTATGGAAACAAGGTTTTCTTTTAGGGAGATGAGAATATTTTGAGACTAGGCATAGGAGGCAGCTATGCAGCATTACAAACATATTCAAAGCCACCAAAATGTTTACTTAAAAAGGGTAAGTTCTATTCTGCATGGGCTTCCATATGCCTGATTCCACTGCAAACTTCAACCTGGTAAAGAGCCCTGACTTAAGGTGGCCGTGGCCAAAAAGGAAATCACACTTGATTTCCACATCAGCTTCCCAGGGGCAGGCTTAGCAAGTACCAGCTCTCTCTCTCCTCCAAAGAAAAGTGAATGGTAACTGACAGTCCACTTACCATCCATGGCTGGAGTTACAACAAGGACAACACAGGGTCTCTCTGTGTAGTCCCCGCTGTCCTGGACCGATGTAGACAGGCTGGCCTCAAACTCAGAGATCTGCCTGCCTTTGCCTCCCAAGTGCTGTTATTAAAACATGCACCACCATGCCAGAGCTCTGAAAGTACTTTTTAAACTAATCCCTCCAGCATGCCCATTCCCTGCAAAGCAATCTCTCGATGTCTCTCTCAATTAATTACCCCTTTCTTTCTTCTTCTCTCTCTCAACCAATGGAGGGACAGGAGTGTTGCGGCATTTTCTCTGTCCAATCATATTAGGGCAGTGGCAGGCCTATGATTGGACAGGAATAGAGAGGTGGAGCTAGAAGATGAGGAGGAAAAAGGGCAGAGACAGAAAGGTAGTGGAAGGTCATCATGGAGGCAGAGGAAGATGACGACGATTCAGACCCAGAGTGGTTATAACAACCGGGCTAAAGTTTTTACAAGGTTAGATTAACTGGGTCAAACATTGTCTTTATCACTTGGCACTGAAATTATTGTATTGGCATCTTGTAATTGTGATCTTATTATTATATAAACCTAATTAGATAATTAAGCCTTAAGAATCATGCTTTACCGGGTACTAGGTGCTAGATGAATGATTGTAGGGGTGTGTAAAGCATTTCATGTGAGCAAGATGTTGCTGCTAGCTGGGAGAAAATAGCAAGAGCCCGATGGGACATAGTGTTGTGGCCGGATGGTACCGGCACTAGAACATGGTCCGGTGGGAAAGAGAGTTTGCAGGTGGATTCATTTTTTAATATTTCCCACAACACAGGAAGATTGCTAGAACTTGCTGGCCGCCAGCATGCCTCCAGGTTCAAGGATAGTCCCTGTATAATATAGTCAGTATTAACTGTCAACCTGAGAAAAGTTAGAATCATAAGAAATAGGGTCTCTAGGTATGTCTGGGAGAGACATGTCCACTGTGGGTGGCCCCATTCCCTAGCAAGGGATCCTGGCCTGTATAAAAAAAAGGAGAAAAGGAACCAAACACTAGCAAGTATTCTTTGTCTCTGTTTCTGATTATGGATATAGTATGACCGGCTCCTTCAAGCTCCTGCCCCATGACTTCCCTGCTATGGTGGACTGTAACCTGGGATTATGGGCCTTTCTCCCTTAAGTTGCTTTGTTAGGATGGATGGATGGATGGATAATATATATCTATATCTATATCTATCTATCTATCTATCTATCTATATCTATCTATCTATCTATCTATCTATCTATCTATATATATATATATGTTTGTTGGGGTTTTTTTTTGGTTGTTTGGTTTGGTTTTTGTTTTT
>NW_022196904.1:188625345-188644277 GCF_008632895.1 Mastomys coucha
GGAACTCACTCTGTAGACCAGGTTGGCCTTGAACTCAGAAATCTGCCTGCCTCTGTCTCCCAAGTGCTTGGATTAAAGGCATGTGCCACCACTGCCCAGCTCTAATCACCTTTGTCATAGGCATTTGACACTGTCTCCCCAGCCCGGGTTAGGGTTAGGGTTAGGGTTAGGGTTAGTATAGTTGACTTTGAATTTCAACATTACCATTACCACCTTGACATTTCTAGAACAGTGTTTTCATCTAATAATGTCTTGAGTGAAAATAACCTTTAGGAGCGCCAGGGTACCAGTCTCAAGACCTCCCTGGACTGGGACCCATCCCAGGTTTCCTTGGCAGTACTACAAAGGCTTTTCTCTGTCTAGGTTCGCTGCTTTGCTTTCTGATGTAAAATGTCCTCCCAGGCAGTGTGTCACTGAATCTTCTGGACCCTTGGAAGGTGCTGTCTGATTTACAGTCTGAGACATCAAACGGTACACATGATGCTATGTGGCAAGGACGAGGCTTCAAACCCAGGCACAAGGGAGGTACTCACATTACTGGATGCATGTGTGTGGGTGTGTGTGCGCACGTGCGTGCGCCTATGTGTGCACACATGTATGCAGGTGTGAATTTGTGTGTAGGTGTGTGCATATGTGTGCCTGTGTATGTGTATGTGTGTGGTACATGCGCATGCATATGGACGTGTATGCATATGTGTGTATGGTATGTGTGGTGTGTGCTTGTGTATGTGCAAATAAATGCATGCATGTGTGTGTGGTGTGTGCATATGCATATACATGTGTATGCATATGTGGGTATGTGGTATATGCAGTGCATTCATGTGTGTGTGCATGAGTGTATGAATGTGTGCATACATGTATGTGTAGTATGTATGCACATGTGTGGACTCATGTGACCATGCACACAAGTAGAAGCCAGACTCTGCTTTATTCCCTTGAGACAGAGTCTCTCACTGAACATGAGCCTTAGCTGCCAGCCAGGAAACCCCAGCCACTCTGTCTCTGCTCCTCTTCCTGGCACTAGGGTTACAGGCACATGTATGTGGCCATGCCCAGCTTTTACATGGTCTCTGGGAGTCTGAACTTAGGTTTTCATGCCTGTGTGCATTATGCATTCAGCTACCTCACTAGGCCACCTCTCTGTTGGTTATTTTGTTGCTAGACAATCCAGTGTGAATGGATAAGGCACCTATCATGAACAGCCCACGAGAAAAGGCAACTTTACAAAAGTGAGGGCAAAATTCAGAAATTGTCCCTTGTACAGTGACGTTATGAGGACTGTCAATCATAACCAAGCAGAACTGGATGCATGTCTATATCAAATCCTGCAAAGAAGGTCCTATCACCAGTTCCTTCAGGTGCATGGACAGTGGAGGATGGGCAGGTAGAGGCTGCTAGTGAACAGCAGAGCCAGGGGCCGCCCAGGGAAGAATCTGTTAGGTGTTGCGGCAGACAATTCCCTCCCAACCTCCACATGTTTTCAGAGATAAAGATAATTACCTTGCAACTAGGAAAAGCTGCCGCACCAACGAGAAAAGTAAAATAGCGAGGATTGTCTCCCTCCCCCGAAAGGCAAGCACACAACTCATGGGAACCAAGCTCAGCTCTGTCTAAGCAGAGCTTGTCCTGATACCTGTGGGAGTTCCAATTGCAAGCAGAATACAGATGCTATATAGAGAGGCCTGTGTAGAGGCAGGAAACAGAAAGGCAGGATGGATACATTTGCGTGGGTGTTTCTTATGCCCACCCAGCAAGCTCACACACAGACTCCAGTCAGACAGTGCTTGAGGTGGAGAGGCTGAGCGTAGACAGCAGCCACTCCCACCTGAGTGCCTGAGATAGACAGGAGCTGCAGGGGAAATGCTTGCCTGAACCTACTTCCCTAGACACTAGATTGTCACACAACACCCCCCTCCCCCGCTCCAAGGCTCTTTGACCCATGGAATCCAGTCTCTTATCTGCTAGTAGGTGTAGGAGGAAGGAGTGGTGGGAAGCTTAGAGGACAGGACTTTACCTTCTGTCCATCCTACTTTTTCTGGAATCTGCTAGTGAAAGAGTTTAACTACAATGTCACCACCGCCCTAGAGGTTCCATTAACAACCACCTCCATTTGAGAACAGTCAGAGGCTTGTAACTAATTTGCAATAAAATAGCATTCCTGGCCGGCCCTAAGCACTATGTACATTCCTAGAAAATAAATCGCTAAGGGTCAGGATGATTTGAAGGTAGAAAGAAGCATTGACGGGGTTGGAGCGTAGCTCAGCTGGTAAAATGCTTGCCTTGTAAGCATCAAGAATGGAGTCCAGTTCCCCAGAGTCCACACAAGAGTCTGGGCATGGCAGCATATACTCACAGTGCGCTCACAATCCCGACTACTTGGTGAACTTTAGACCCGCGAGAGACTCTGTCTCAAAAACCAAGTTGTACACACATGCACTTGCACATACATGTGCACATGTACACAGACACTGAGAAGCGCTTAGGTCAGAATGACAGTGGCCAGTCAGGCAGAAATGCTGCCTCTTTGTTTAGTTAGCACCAAGACAGACTATTTTGGATGATTTTATTGCCTGTCTGAGGCTTCCTTCTCCCCTCCCCTTGCCTCTGCCAACCTCTCATGGTCTCTGCTTCCTCCTCAGTGATTATGAAAAACCAGCCACGGAATATGCAATGCAGCCATGCCTCAGAGGCTCCAGCTAGACAGTGCGAGAGGACCTTGGCTCTCGGATTTAGATTTAGATCACACAGGCTGTGAACATTATCGAGGGAGAACTTCACACTAAGAGGAAGGCAGGCTTTTTTTTTTTTTTTTTAGGAAACCTCTTGCCAAGTATAAAGAGTCTCTCTTTTTTAGATAGGAATGGCTGTCATAGCAGAATAATAGTTTTGAAGTCAAGGCAGTTCTTGGAGAACTACAAATAGCAACCAAATGTTTTCTAATTATGTGCTAAGGGCATTCAGAACCTTGCTGAACATATCCCGTTTACTCCAGTATCTGTGGGTTTGCTTTCACTGGGGACTTTGCATGTATGCATCCAGATAGAAGAGTTCTCCTTCACAGAAGCCCACCCAGCCTTTCAATACCTTTTGTTATTTGTCCAAAAAGATACAAACTTCTTGAAAATAAAAATGTTTCTGATGAAACAGTTGCAGTGAAATGGAATTGTATTCAGTGGAAGCAAAGGAGGAAATAAAATTTGGCTTGATGATTTATACACAAGCAATAATGGTTAAAGCTAGTATTAAAATACAATGTTTTTTAGCTGGTTACATTTTCATAGTTTTAACTTATGGGAATAACATGAATGTCATACAAAAAGAGAAGACATAGATGTATTCAAATATTTTATATTAGTATCTGTTTTTACAAAATAATGAGTTACATCATGATATTTTAATACTTGTATATAAGGTAGAATAAAAATTAGAAGCTGTTAGATGTGGCTTTCATAGAACCAGAAGAGGCTGTGCACGCTTCTAAGGGAGGAAAAGCCATCAAAAACCCTACCCAGCTATGAACTCTGTGAGCTACAGCAACCAGCATAGCACAGTATTCCCATGAGTAGAATAGTGGCATAAATGTGGAAATAACCAACTGTACTTTGTGACTGAATTCAAGGTTCATCCCACAGGAGGGAACGCATGACTGGTACTGTAAGTCTGGCCGATGGCTGGGAGCTGATAAGACTGCAGGGGAAAACTTACTATAATTATCTTGCTAAATAGACACAGTACCAAATTGGCCTCTAAATTTGTGTCTTTCTCTATACCAATAGATTAGTGTAGCACTCAGACTTTATCAGAGAGGTTTCTTTGTGCAGTAGACAGCAATTAAAGCAGAAACTCACAAACTCGTCAAAAGGCATAAATCAGATGTCTGTGGAGGGTCCAGCAATCCATGGACATCTATATCATACTCCTTCCAGAGAAGAAGAAGAAGGAAGAGGAAGAGAAGGAAGGAAGGAAGGAAGAGAGGGAGAGAGGGAGGGGAGGAGGAAGAAGAGTAGAAGGAGAAGAAATATTGTAAAAGTCAGAGATATGGGAAGATCAGGACATGACAGGACATGTACTCATGAACTCATAGGAACTGTGATAATCTGCACAAGTCCTGCACAAGATCAAGCCAGCCAACATTACAACATAGAAGGGGGAGGGGCTTAGAAAACCACTACCCCTAGGTGAAGGGTATTGACAGTTGGTGGCTGCTGGGGGAGGAGTCAGCTTTCTTTCACAGTGTGGTCCTCGGTTGTATACCATACCCTGGTGGATGGCCCCACACTCTCATGAGTATGTGAGCTTAGGAGGGGTGGGTCTAGGTGGAGTTACAGAAAGGAGTGCAAAGGTGAATATGATCAATTTCTACATATGTATGTAGAAAATTCTCAAAGAATTAATAGAAATATTATATTTTCTTGAAAGAAAAATCAATCTGTCAGTTGCCGTGGTGCATGCCTATAATCCTAGGATTTGGAAAATGGAGGCAAGAAAATCAGGAACTCATGATCATTCTTGGCTACATAGTGAGTTCAAGGCCAGTCTGGGCTTCATGAGACCTGTGTCAAAAAAAAAAGAAAACAACCCAGCAACTCATTTTGTTATAGCTATGATGGAGCATGTTCCCAAACTGCATGGCTTGAGGCAACTAGACACCCTTTCAGAAGAATTTGTGTTTGTCTCCTTAAACTAAATGACCAAGGATTACTAAATGGAACAAAAACAAGAACAAAACTCCAGGGTTCAGAAGGCTGGCATGTGCCCTCACCTGTCAGTTGCCTACCTACCAAAACACTTAGCTGACTACAGGACCTCACCAGTGCATTCTGGGAACATAATTTCTACCCCCACAGGCCTGCTCCAACTGTCGTCAGAAGAAACCCTCTAAGGATCTTACTAATATGATTTCAAAGTAAGCCCTGCTAGAGGATGGGGTGACATTCCCTCCCAGGTCGCTGTCCCGGCAGTGTTTCTCTTGTAGGGTAGTAAGAGCCTGAGAGACCTGAAACCACACCAGACAGCCTAGGACCCTGTCTCACTACCTACTGGGCTCCTTGCCCGGCTGCTGCCCCTAGTGGTAGGTCGTGGAAACACACCTGCCTTTTGGCCAGACTGCTCCCCGAGTAGTAAGTCAGTCATGAAAACACATCTGTTTAGCATCCTGTTGCGTGCACATCCCGTATCTTCTTCCCTCCCCAATGGTCAGAATCCATCTCTATGCAAATGGTCAGGACATTCTTATTTAGAATAAGTGAAAGATTTCCACAGTAATGGGAATATTGGGGTTCACTGCTATAAACTGTGCAGAATTTGTCTAGAATAGAAAACTCTTACCTTACTCTTAGGAACTAGGTCTCAGAGAGCTTAGGGGTGTGTGTGTGTGGTGGGGGTAGGTAATATATTCTAGGTCTCCTGAGGGCTGCCAAAAATTCATACATACTAAGGCAAATTCTGGCCTCATCTTCTGATGCCTCAGTAGAAGCTGAGACAGCTTCCCAGGCCACTCTCCAGTTCCCAGCTTAGAATACATTGACTTATAATTGATATCACTTGATCTGTCCAATGTCATCCCCAGTGTATTGATGAAAAGAACGAGTCTATAATGGGGTGTTTCTCTCTGGATTCCCAAAGATCACTATAGAAAATGTCAAATCTGTCATACATGTATACTGTCTTCCCACACTTGCTTAGGCATTGCCTTCAACAGAGGCCTCCTCTGGCTGCTCCCTATAAAGAAGACCTTATGTTCTCTTTCCTTCACATATTAGGTATTTTCTGTGGTAAAATGTGTCTATGTGCTGTCATCAGAAAGCAAGCTTCCTGAGGTTGAGAGAATTCATCTTGCTCAGTTATATCTTCAATTTGAAGGATAATACACACTTTGGGTGGTCAGTAAATATCAAATGAGCAATTGTCAGTCCTTCCAGGTGAGCAGAGAATTATTTAGGGATAAGTAGAAATTATCCCATCCGCATCTTCCATGAGTGGAGACACTTGATTTTAACACAGAGACAATTATTTAGCCTGTCTCCAATGTTCTCCTGTTTCAACCTCTATAGCTCAAGATGGGCTGTGTGCAGGGAGAGGTCAAGCATTGTCAACCTGACTGAACTGGGAGATGCTCCTCTGGGAGTGTCTGTGAAGGTGTTTCCAGGAAGATGCAACTGAGGAGGGAGGACCCAGCACGAGTTTGAGGGACACCATCTAAAAATCTGGGAAAGGATCCCAAACTGAACCAAAGGGAAACAAAGGGGCCTGGGAGATGGCTCTGCAGGTTGTTCAGCTTGCTGAGCAAGCCTGAGGCGTGAGTTTGATCACTGAATCTCACGGTAGAGAGAGATCGGACTCTTTCGAGCTGTCCCTTGGCCCCCTCAGGGCCCACAGAGCAGTGACTCCATAGGACATGTATGCCATGGAACCACATAAATGATAATAATTTTTAAGGGAAAAATCAGCCAGCTGAGCATTGGCTTTTCCTGTCCTGTTTCCTGTCAGCACACAAAACCATGCCCCCTTTTCAGCCACGCCTTCCTTCCCAGGAGGAAATGTATCTTCTGAGCTGTAAGCCAAGCCATGCTCTCTGGGGCGTGGTCACGGGCAAGGCATTTCAATGGAAAGGTTCATTACTACTTTTCCTTGCTGACTGTCAAGATGGACAGTTTGAGGGGGGTGGAGAGATGGCTCAGCAGTTAAGTACACTGACTGCTCTTCCAGAGGTCCTGAGTTCAATTCCCAGCACCCACATAGTAGCGCACAACCATCTGTAATGGGATCTGACACCCTCTTCTGGTGTGTGTGAAGACATAACACTCATATAAAATGAGTAATAAATAAATGTTTAAAAATTGGACAGCTCGAGATCTAATTCCATTTGGGCATTTTTGATACAATGACTACGCTTCTCTCCATCTGGGTTTTAGTAAACACCGCATAGGAAAAACAAAATGCCCCAGATACGACTAGATTTGGTGTTTGCTAATAGGATTGTTCAAAAGAAAGGCATCTTCCTGAACTACCTTTGAATGACCAAGGTGTTTCTGTCAGTGGCTGTGGGGACAGGGCACTTACTGCTGGAGCAGGTGGCTTCTTTAGGGCTGGAAGACATCGGCTGTGCACAGAGCTGACAAAGACAATCTCTCCCATTGAATGTGACTCGGTCTCCGGGTGGAAACGGGCGCCTGGAGACAGAAAGACATTTACCCTCAGAGTTATTCCAGCAATTTCATTCTGTCTCCTCACCCCTTTGCCTGCTACCCTCCGGCGCAAATTGATTTCTTGGAGGAGCCCCAGGCAGAATGTTTGAAATGTAGCCATGCCCTAAGCCTGCCAGCTGGACGTGGGCCAAACAAATGCATGCACTTCATTATGAGATGAAAAGAAAGAGCACTAGTCCTACAGGGTCCCTGCTTGGAAGTGGCATGGCTTAGTGCCATTCTAAGATGGAGGGGTGTCTGAATAAACCACTCCTCGGGGCTCACAAAGCAGTGACTTCCATAAGGAAATTCTTCATTGAAACACATGCACACACACACACACACACACATAGACACACATAGACACGTACACACACAGACATACAAACACACACAGACAGACACAGACATATACATACATATACACACAGACATAAACACATACACACACATACACACATATACACATGAACACACACATACACATACGCACACACATACGCACACACACATACACACATACACATATATACACACACAGACACATACACACATAGACATACACATAGATATACACAGACATATATATATACATACATACACAGATATAAACACATACACACATACAGACATATGCATACAGACATACACACACGTACACACATATATACACACATGCACACATATACACACATATGCACACACATACATATATGCACATATACACACATGCACACACATACACACATACACAATACACACACATATACACACATACACAATACACACATACACGCACACACATATACACACATATATACACGCGCAGACAAACACACACATGCACACACACACCACAACATACTTTAAATGCCATGGATTCCCACGGAAGCTCGGGGCATGTCCCTAAGAGAACAGCTTGCAGGAGGAGGAGGAGCCTTCTTGGTCCAGTATCCTGTAGTAACTACAGAGAGTTAGACTGTCCTTCCAGGAATTAGCAAAGCCCTGGAGAACCCAGGCCCTCATACTCTGCAAGGGCTAGGAAGAGATGCTGTGAGCGTGTTTGAGAATTAGTCACGGGGGCTGGAGAGATGGCTCAGTGGTTAGGAGTACTTATTCTTGCAGAAGTCCCAGGTTCAGCAGCACCCACGTGGCAGCTCATAGCCATCTCTAACTCCAGTTCCAGGGGACGCAGTGCCCTCTGCTGACCTCCACGGGCACCTGGCATGCACAGGGTAATGCTTACAAGCATTCATACACATAAAATAGATGTAAAAGTCAGCAGCAGTCTCTGTGTCAGAAAGACGAGTTCCTTTCCCGCTGGATCTTCACCAGCAACAGCACACCGCACGAAGGCCACCTTCTGTGGGCGTGGTAGGTTTCCAAAGCTTGCTTATGGCAGGCAGCAAGCCAGTTTACCCACAATCTCCGTCCATGTGAGTTTTCTAATGTGGGACTGTCAGGAAATGTGGAACTCGACACACAGACATGGACGAGTCAGATGTCATTGGTCTGGAGCAAGTCCAAGCCTCCTGATCTTCGTTTGTATGTTCACAGCCCTTGACCCATCTCCTTGAGGGGTGGGGAAAACCATAGTCTTACACCTTCGAATATTAAAGTCCCCAGTTCAGTGGCTCCCTCTCTGAAGTGGCTTTGCCACTTTTCACTGGACAGATAAAGAGGCCACAGGCAGGGACAGGCCTCATCTACCTGACTTAGACCTGTGTTAATAGGTCGAACTACACTGTGGTGCTGCAGGAGGCCCCTAGCCTCTCACTTATTACTACACCTGAACAAGCCCCTGGCCTGTTCTGTAAGGAGACTATCAGAGATTAAGGGCCTATAAACACAGTACAGAGAGCGTATGTTCTTTGGTCTCCACTCAGGGACAGGACCTGGGTGAGGCAAGCAAGATCCTTGGGCAAGTAGAGGGGCTCATTGTCCAGGGCTGACCCAGCTCTTGGGGGCACTGATAACAAGTGCACCTTTATGTGCATCATCCCAGGAGTGTGGCTGACCCCCATCCATTCAGTGCTTAGCTACAGATGCACACAGATCCTCTATGGTATGAGCCTGTACTACAGGAGTCAAAGGCATCCTTTTTTTATAATGTGCAGCTCCCAGAACACAAGAGCACACCCCCTCCCATGCCAGTTTCCTTCCTTCAGACTGATCATTTTCACTAAGCTGTGTTACACAGATGTCTAGCAATCAGGAGTTTTCCCCTAAATCATCAATGGCTAGCGTCTCTAGGTTTCATAGACCACTTGGTCTCTGTCATAATTCCTCAGCCCTGCCACTGTTCCTAACAGAAATCCTAACTCCTACACAAGCACATAGCCAACCAACAAAACACTAGTTAAATGAAAGACCTAAAGCCAGGCATAGTAGCACTAGCCTTCAACCCCAGCACTTGAGAGGCAGAGGCAAGAAGATCTCTGCGAGTTCAAGGCCAGCCTGGTTTACATAGTTCCAGGATAGCCAGAGCTATATAGTGAGGCCCTATCTCAAATAAAACAAAGAAACAAACAAAAAAGACCTAAAGACTAATGATTTGACCAGTGAGCCACTGCCAACCATCACAAACCGTAGTAAAGATGCCATTTCATCTCTAGTGGGAGCGGTTGTGCTGTCTTGGCTAGGCTCGTCTTGAACGCCTGTGCTCAAGGAATTCTCCCACCTCTGCCTTCTGAATGCTGGGACCATAGGCACACAGTTCAATGCCCAGCTCCAGAGGCTACCTAACAGGTCCACATAACCGCCTACATTTCCAAATGAGCTTTATCCTTGTAAGCAGCTGTCTGTCCCCTACTGCGTTGTCTTTATTAAAGCTTCCCTGAGGGCCAGGCCCCTTCAGGCTTAAGATGCAGCCACTTAACAAACTGCAGCATTGCTTTACACAATGAATAAAGCTTTCCAACTATACTGCACTTTAACCAAGAATGGACAGGCTAGAAGAGACCAAGAACCAGGAAGAGACATGTTGGGAAGGAGCCATTTTAAGACTATTCAGGACCAGAGGAGGCTGTCAAAGCTTTGGTCGCTGAAGCCAGCGCTTGTCTGTTGGAGAGAGCCAGAGGCTTGGGAAAGATGGCTACTTACTTGCAGATTGTACACGCGAAGCAGTTGGGGTGGTAGGTCTTGCCCAGGGCAGTTACCACCTCACCCTCCACGAACTCCCCGCAGCCGTGGCACCGTGTTCCGTACATCCTCTGGTAGTCCAGGGTGCACAGATAGTCCCCGTTCTTTATGAAGAAGCCTCCCTGGGCCAGGTCGCAGCCGCACACTGTAGAAAGACAAGTTTACAACCGGTCACTGCCTGCCAAATCTCTGGGCAGCATTTGCCTTCTGCCAGATGCTGGTGGCTCCCTGTGCTCTCGACGGTGTGGGGACAGGGAGTGGACCGGCACAAAGAGCCATTTATTACTGGGCTCTGCTTTTACTCCTGCCACCCCCCCTCCTCTGGGAGCCATGCAATATCTCATACAAGTAAAATCCACTGGCTAGGTTTCAATGGTCTCAGTGGTATCTAAGATTCATCAACAATCAGTCAGTCTGTGATGGAAAGATATGCCCAGTCTGGCCCTCTCAGATGCTGACTAAGGTGTCCCTGGCAATGCTGTTAGGAAAGGTGCCCACTACTTGCCCACACAGCTACTTGATTTGGGCCAAGATCACTGGGTAATAGGTTCCTACTATAGCAACAGCAACAGCTGAAGTTTCCAGTGACCATTTTCTTCACACACTGGAAATCTTTCCCCAAAGCAACAAAGCACTTGGGGCTTGTGCTGTCTCTCTTCGCAGGAAACAGGATGCGCTGTGTGGTGTAACACATGGGACTTGAGAATGGCAGGCCAGGGAGGGAAGGGGAGGGACAAGTCCGACCCAGAATTGTCATCTGTGATCTCGGGACATGCAAAAAAGGATGCTTTGTTGGCTCTGGAGTTTCCAAACTGTACAGCTGTGAGTGACAGGGGCCGAGTAGAAAACAGGGCTGCCAGGAGCCTGGGCCTACTCTGCATGCTCAGACAAACTCAAGCAGGTCACAACTTGTCCACCAATCAAGCCTGGAGCAACCCCTATGAAGACGGTCTCCTGCCAGGTGCCAGGGAAGCATGAGCTAAAGCTGGTCCTCGGCAGCCTTAGCCTCTGTATTCCAAGGGCGGGTAACTCCCACCCTGGGGAGGGCAGCCTCAGGAAAGGCATCTAGAATCCCTTCTGATCCTTCTCATGGACAGCTAGAGCAGGCCCTCAGGCGAGGGGTGGGGTGGGGTCGGGGGAGAGAATAGTGAGCTCAGTTACCATGACTCATTAATAGTCTAACATGTAGGCTCTTAAAATGAGTATGGTCATATAACTGAAGGTGGGTTTGTGAAAGGAAAGTAGAAATAAAGCAGTGAAACCTTTCTGAACATGAGCTAAGCATAGTGGCGCACACCTCTAATCCCAGCACTCGGGAGGCAGAGGCAGGTGGATCTCTGAGTTCAAAGCCAGCCTGGTCTACAGAGTGAGTTCCAGGACAGCCAGAGAAACTCTGTCTCAGAAATCTCCCTCTCCCTCTCCCTCTCTCTCTCTCTCTCCTTCTCCCTTTCCCTCTCCCTCTCTCTCTCTGCTCCTTCCCCTCTCGTGCATGAACACAAACAATTTCTGAACATATAAGGATCAAAATTTAATTCAAAATCGAGTGTGGTGAATCTGAGGTGGTGGTCACAGTGCAGTGTAAGACTTCACCAAATACAACCAAAATATATAAATATATTTAAATATTTATATATTTATAATATATAATTATATATTATTTAAAATATATATTTAAATATATATTTATAATATTTAAATATACTTATATATTTAAATATATATAAAGCACTTTGTACTGTGCTTGTCTCAGCCACTCAGTACAAGTATACATTGCTCCTCTCAGGTTCACAACTACTGCATGTTATGAATTGCAGTGTTTTTATTTTTATTTTTTTACTATACATGCAATGATAATGATTTAATAATGGAAATGAAGGACTATTCCTACTATCATCAATTAGCATGTATGTATTAAATTAGCATATTTTGAATCAATCTGTTTTAGAGTCTTTGATTTTTAAAATTCTTGACTCAGCTGCTGACTTACTTTTCATACACACACACACACAATCATTATTAAATGAATCTCAGTTTGAACCAGGACAGAATTTCCGATAATTTCTGAAATGGTTTTAGACACACTTCTGCCACTTTATATATGTATTTATGCAATGTGGCATTCTCAGCATGGGTGATTATAAAATCAAAATATTGCTGGCACCTGAAAAACACCGAAGATCCTCTTTGTCCCACAGCTCAGATATTCAGCCAGTATTCTTTATGTAAACAAAAACAAGCAAACTCTCCTAGTAGTATAAAAATCCACTTTAGAGTTTAATAAATGGTAAAAACATATGTATAACAAAGAGTTTTTTAAAATACATTTCTTTATGATTTTTTTATCAGTAAATGTCTGATTTATATACTTATTTTAAATATTTACCCACCCAGAATAGTATAAAAATCCCACAGGTACTAAGGGGTTTATAGTAGAAAAAGGTTGAGAACCCCCAGTCTAGCGAAGTGTTAACTCGGTGAAGGTATGAGCTAAGTGACCCCTCCCCCATCAGTTACTCGTGAGAGTCAAGACGATACGGAAACCACATACCAGCTTTCCATGTGGACTCTCTGGTCCTTGTTTAGACAACACTCCTCAGCTCTGACACTGCTCTTGAAAACTAAGCGACCTAAGATGATGGCCGGGGACCATCTGCTGGGAACTAACCACCCTATAAGTAACGCTACCTCCATGTTCTCAGAACGGCTATCTCCTCCTATAACCGTCGGCATCTCTTCCTGCATCTCTGGTTCTCACAGCAGCTTCCTCCTCTCCAAGAGGATCATGCTGGACCAGCCTAGTTCTGACCTCAGATTCTTAGTGTGGAAACAATCCTTGGGGGATGGGGTGGGGTCATCACGGGGCACTCAGAGTCCTCTTCAGTAATTTCATAGGTGTGCACCTTCGAGATGCCAGAGCACTTTATGCCCAAAAGCCTTTATTAATCTCTGCATCTAATATAATACACAGAACAGTACAGTATAATTAAGCAGAATCCTGCCTCATACTTGGCAAATTCCCACAAGTTCCACTCCCGGGAGTTGTCACCAGTTTGCATGACTCATTTGTTCCTTCAAACTTAGTTCTCTGAAAAGGGGAAAATGGTGGACTTAGATTCGCCACCCACTTTGCTCTCATCCAGTCACCTGGCTGGGAATAAAAATCACAGATTCCCCATGACAAGACCAAGGTGAACTCCTTGTTAATACACCACAGGATCCCTTCAAAGGGAACCCAAAGCCCTTTTGAAGTCCCTACTGCTTCCCCTCTGGGTGCCTCTGTGTGGGCTTCTCTGTCCAGAAGTGCTTTTGTGGGATTGACACACGCTCTCTTTAATTAAACTGTAATTTCACAAACCTAGCATAGCCCAATAACATGAGTTGGCAACACAGTTGAGAGGTGACAAACGGTGCCGTGTAGTGGTCTGATTTGGCTTTTCTCTGAAATTTAAAGCCAAGTCACATTATCCAACAACCATAGTTTTATGTCTGGCACTTTAGATAATAAGATAAACAATGTTTAACAGGGCAGGGATCTGTGGCCTGTGCACCAGGTAATGAATGAGAGGAAAAAACTCCATGCAGCTGGACCTAGACATTACTTCAAACATCATGATGTCACCTAAGAGTGGGGGTGACGGCTCCTCCTCCAGGACCCTAAACATAGGGAACTCCCACAGATACCACCTCCTTCTCCATATAATATAAGGCCTCCTCGGAACAGACATCACCTACTTCAGCTTCAGTCCTCGAGCAAAGGATTATCAGTCAGTGATCTCTGTAGTATGTGTCCTGCAAGTTTTAGACCGTGGTTGTAACTGAGCAGAGAACAGTGCCGGCCTCAAACTTGGCCTCTTCCAGTGGCTCCACCCTTTCAACTCTGTGGTACCACCACCCCTAAAAGGCTTCTGAGAGATGCTCAGCTCCCTGTGTTAGCAAACCTCTAGCTATATCCATTTCTCATCCGACACCCACATTTTCAAGCAGCTGCAAAGCCCAGGCTGGTTCCCCATGAACATCCTCGGAATCGGCTCCTCCCTGTGCTTTCTTGTCATGATTTCTCAAACTGAGCGACAGCACTGCCCTTCTACCTGGAAGCGATTTTACTAAGACAGTGTCTGTTTTGTCAGGAAATGGATCTACTTGGGACAGTCTGGGTTCCCATCAGAATGGGGCTGGTACTGCAGTGAATTAGACCAATCATCGTGGATGATTTACCAAGATCACAGAGGAAAGAACTTTAAGAACTCGATTTTTAAAGACCTCTACAAACAACACTGTACAAACAACAGAGTGAGCTCACAAAATAGGACTATGAAGTTGGCTCTCTCAGGAAGGTAGGCACAATTAACTTTCATATGCCTGTCAATTGGTTCATTAGAAACATTCCTTTTGGTGGTGATAACATACCTAGAACATTTGATTCACCATGTTAGCAATTTTTAGGTGGACAGATCAGTGGCTCATTTGCTTGTGGTTGTCACACACCACCCAACCACGGGACTACTGCCTTCTTGAAAAGCTGAAACTCGGCATCCATGAAGCAAGATCTCCTTTTCCCCGAATCCTTCCAGTTCCTTGGTCACCCCACTTCTGTCCTCTAGCTCAGTGAACCCAATTGCTCAAAGTACCCACATGTCAACAGAAGCTCACCTTTAATGATAATAACACATTAAGAGACTGGGGTGGGGGAGCCATAGAGAGAGGGTCTAGCTATTAAGAGCACTAGCTTCCCCACTAAAGGACCCAAGTTCCATTCCCGGCACCCACATGGTACCTCACAATATCTGTAACTATAGTTCCAGGAGATCCAATACCCTCTCTGGATTCTGCCGACACCAGACACATGCATGCAGGCAGGCAAAACACCTGCATATAAATAATCAAGTAAAATAATTAAAAAATTAGAAGAAGCTGGGTTCAAGAATGAAGTGATGGCTCAGTGACTAAGACCACTGATTGCTCCTTCAGAGGCTCCAGGTTCTGCTCCTGGTCTCTATACGAGGACTCACACCATTTGCAACTCCAGTTCCAGGGGATTTGATGCCTTCTGGTCTCCATAGGTGCTACAACCATGTGGTGCATGTACATCTACACAGGCAAACACTCATATAATAAAGTAAAAATGAATGAATCTTTTAAAAAACTTATCTAAAACTTGGGGCTTTAGGGAGCAGCTCATGGGGTCATTTCATTATCCAGGAACCAGATGTGGTTTGACAAGCTCTTTACCATTCACTGATGCCCAGGATTTGAATTCTGGTGCCTGCTCTGTCCTGGGGCCATTAAGACAACCAACACTTGGCCTTATCACCCTGTTGTAGCCTGCTCAGCTTTCCCTCCCCTGTAGCCATCTTTGACAGTCTCTTTGGAAGGTCGATAGTCCTGTGCCTTCAATTTTTCTGCAAACAGCATTACCATGCCACAGGATCCCTCACTCATGAATAGTATATGTCCTTGACACACTCATCCTGTGTTTGTAGGACACTCGTAGACATTACACTCTGACTTTGACTCAGCTCTTTTTACCCAAAGTATCTGAAGGTAAATATTAAACAAATTTCAGAAGAATTTTAAAACATTTTAATTACTTTATTATTTTAAATTTGTTCATGGGTGCATAAGCATATGTGTGCATGTATGTCAAGTGTGTGTGTGTGTGTGTGTGCATGTGTGTTTATGTGTTTGCATGCTCATGCACATGCCAAAGTATATGAGTACCCACAGAGGCCAGAAAGGGGAATCTGGATCTAGTCACAGGCAATTGTGAACTTCCTGACATGGGTGCTGGGAATTGAGCAGGGATCCTCTGGAGGAGCACCGAAAGCTCTTAACTGTTGGGCCATCGCTCCAACCCCATTATTAATGTTTCATTTATTGTGTGTCAGCATGTATAGTGGTCGGCGATTTGGGAGAGTTGGTTGTCTCCTCCCACCAGATCCTGAACGCTCAAACTGCAGGTGCCTTTACTCACCGAGCCATCTCAGTAGACCTTAAAACACTAAAAAATATTTTGTTTTGTTTTAAAGATTTATTTAATATGTACAGAGTCCTACCTGCATGTACACCTGCATGCCAGGAGAGGGCACCAGATCCCACTATAGAGTCAGAAGAGGGTACCAGATACCATTACAGATGGTTATGAGCCACCATGTGGTTCCTGAGAATTGAACTCAGGACCTCTGGGAGAGGAGCCCGTGCTCTTAACCGCTGAGCCATCTCTCCAGCCCCCTAGTATTTTGTTTTTGAAGGGGCTTTAGTGCCTTTCAATGATAGCACAAAGCAAACGTCTTACATCTACATGATCATAAAATAAATACATGGCGAGGTTGAATTCAAATGAAAATAAGCACGTTTCCCTAACTTTCACATACTTCCTAGGAAAATCACAGATCCTGCTCATTAGAAGCCCTGGCACAGAGGCTCACTGCCTTCCTTCCCAGCATCAATTATTAAAGCAGTCCTCACCCAGAGGCCTGCTGAATCCTGCCCTGCTTCCCTATCACCAAGGTCTGGCTACACACAGCCCTGCGCCTTGTTGATGATATGCTCTCGAATCCACGCTACAAACCACGGAATAAAATTTACTGGTTAAGTGGGGGATGTGTACATCCAAGAAATTTTTATACAAAAGTTGTGAAATTAAGTAACAAGCACATTTTTAAAAAGCTTAAATCTTAAAATAACAACTGAGCAAGAGCTTCTTGGGCTATAAAAATACCATGTAACAGGAGGGGAGCAGAGTGTGGAGGAGTCGGATGGGGGAGGGGTGGGGAGAGCAGAGCCTAGCTTCCGTGGGGTGGGGGGAACAGGCCTGCTGAGCGTCTTAGGCCTTCTCAAGGCAGCTCCATTTGATGCCCCAACAAATCCATCCCTGAGATGGTCCACCTGCCAGGTCAATGCTCAAAGGGTCAGATTTACACTTGCCTCAAGAGGGGTCCAGAGCCATCAGCTGGAGACCCTTCCTCCATCTGCAGCTAGGGACTGTCCCTTCTCAGGCTGCTGATTCCAAGTGGCTCTGGCCAGTTCTCAGCAGTAAGAGAAGACCCAGGAAACATGATCCTTAGGGATCTGAATGGGGGCCCAGCATTTTGGGGTTCCTCTCTTTACTTCCTGGGGAATGCACTGGCTGTCTAGTACCTTGCTGGCAGTCTGCCTGTCACATGACACAAGAACTGAGGAAGCAGCTCAATGGTCGAACTCTTGCCTAGGATAGGTGAGGCCTTTGTGTCAGTACCCAGTACTGCAGAAAAAGGCCCCCACAGGCATGAGGGGCCTTCTGAGCTTTCCCACCTGGAGCAGGGCATGCAACCTGGGTCACTCTTTCCTTCACAAGCTTGTCTGCATGGAGCAGGGGTGTGCCCAGGGCTGGCTGGCTGCATGGAGCAGGGGTGTGCCCAGGGCTGGCTGGCTGCATGGAGCAGGGGTGGGCCCAGGGCTGGCCGCTTGCCTTTAGGAGCAAGCAGGCTTTGTGCTCTGGAAACGCCGCTACTTTCCCCATGTCGAGGTCAGAGATGCCGTGCTTCCTGGCGCTGTGCATCACTGCTCTGTGGTGGAGACCTCCCCCCAACCCTGTACACATACACACACACACACACACACACACACACACACACACACACACACACACATCACTCTTGGATTTTCATTGCCAATACCAAATGTGTGTGTGACTGTGGGATGCACATGCATACAGTGTGTGCACACGAGCACATATGTCAGAGACCAGCAGTGGACGCCCGGTGTCCTGCCCTCTGGCTCTCTGTCTTACTCCTTTGAGGCAGGGTTTCTTGCTGAGCCTGTAGCTAGGGTGGCAGGTGGCACCCTCTGCGATGCTCCTGTCCCTGCTCTCATGGTTCTGGGGTCATAGATGCGCATGGTCACGTAGGTGCTGAGGGTTCAAACTCAGGCCCTTGAGCTCTTAGCCTCAGGAACATCTTCCCAGCTCCCCCAGTGATTTCTTTTAAACCATTCTTTCTTATTCTTTTCCTCACAGGTTTTTTTTTATTAAGATGGTAACATTGGCCTTCAGTCTTCCCGAGCACTCAGAGTTCAATCAGTGTCAGACTGACTCAGTCCATTTCTGGACTGAAGTGCAGAGCGGTGAGCTTGAAACAACCACAAAAGGTAGCTCACAAGGGCTATTGCTGTAGCTCAGAGCTCAAAATAGCTGAACAGCACTCACCAACAATGACGTGCGGGGGCAGCTTCTGCCAGAAATAACTCCCGCAAAAAAAAAAAAAAAAAAATGCTTGGACTCAAACGGTAAGCCTCAAAAATGGACTGTACTCGCTCTTCATTGACTTCTAAATGCACATCGAAATCAATGACCACTTCTGAGTGTGATGATACTCACAAGGTCAGCCAGGTAGGAAATGTGCCCCAGAGCAATGCTTTTGGGGACTCGGGTTAATTCAGAGTTTGAATATATGATAAGAGTCTTGGTTAGAAAGGATGCTTTCGGAACCTCTGTTTACTAATGAAGGCACTGACAACACAGTATTTTTGAATTTGTTGCAGAATTCCATATGCAAACAAAATGGATTACAAGCTGCTCAAGAAACAAAGATGTCACCCAGAATATAAAAACGAATATGAAATTTTTTT
>NW_022196904.1:188644287-188644637 GCF_008632895.1 Mastomys coucha
TACCCCTGGCTGTCCTGGAACTCACTCTGTAGACCAGGCTGCCCTTGATCCGCCTCCCCCTGCCTCCCAAGTGCACCATCTTTTACCATTGTATAGATTACCTTAACACAGGGCTTTAGGGTTAAAAATGAGCACAGGAAGTATGTGGTTGAGCTGGGGATATGCTCAACTGCAGGGGGCTCGCCTCACTAGCAGGGCTTTGTCTTAATACCAGACATTAAAAGGAAGGGAAGGAGAAGGACAGAGAAAGAGAGGGAGAGGGAGAGGGAGAGAGGGAGGGGAGGGGAGAAGGAAAGGGAGAGGGAGAAAGGGGGAAGGGGAGAAGGAAGAGGGGTGGGAAAGGGGGAGGG
>NW_022196904.1:188644840-188674757 GCF_008632895.1 Mastomys coucha
TGGGAGGGGAAGGGGAAGGGGGAGGGGTAATGGGAGGAATGATGGGGAGAGGGGAAGCTGTCTATGCTTAAAATGACCAGCCTTGCTTATGACGAGGATTTAAATCTCACACTTTTGGATTTGGGGCAGCAGGTAGATGTCATTAGGTTTCTCTCTCCTGTCCCTTCCCCTTTCCTGGCCCCGAGACTGAGCTGCCACATGCATCTCCGCCTCCTCTAAAATCCCATGCACCAAGAGGAAGGCTCAGAGAAAGTTCCACATGTGTCGGAGAACCGACCCTACAGGCACAGATCGTGAGATCTGTATCAGCAAGGAGAAGCGGTTCTCAGTCTATCCGATCTTCCTCTGAGCTCTTCCAAATGTAGCGGGTCAGAGTGAGTTAAGAGTGACATCCCAGCTCTGCTTGGCACTTGATGCTCTGGCCCTTCCCCAGCACCAACCAGTCCTCCCTGCACTCCACTGACTCTGCCCACCCCCAGGATGCTCTAGCCCCACACAGTGGGGCCTCCACAGTGACTGGGTCCTCTCACACCCATCATCAGTCAAGACATGCAGACGTGCTTATAGGACAGTTCTAGGGAGGTGCGTTCTCAATCTTTCTTCCCAAATGACCCTGGCTGGTGTCAAGCTGACAAAACATTAGTTGGCACAGCCATAACTACAGCACGTCTAGTGTTTTCTGTGGGTGGTAGGATCTGAACTCAGGCCCTCACGTTGATGCAGCAAGCATTCTTATTTACTGAGCCGTCTCTCCAGCTTCTCAGAAGGAATTTTTGATGAGATAGACTCTTCTGATAGATTGGACATTGTAAAGAAAAGAAGCAGAAGGTTATTTTAAAGCTATCAAAAATAGCACTTTTCACACCCTCGAACACATAGTCAAGTGGCAACTGCCTACTGAAATGCGCTTCTACAGGAGGATGTCTGCCAATACTACCCCATGAGAAGCACTCATACGATCTGACATCTTCCACAGACAATCGGTGTTCAGAAATCTCAAACGACATAACTAAAAATAACATAGAAAACTAACTCTATTCCTTAGGAAAAAATAAGGCTACTTAAAAGTGCCATCTTTTTAAAATTTTTTAGTGTATGTATGTTCATGTGTGTGTGTGTATGTGTGTGTTGTGTGTGTCTGTGTATGTGTATGTGTGTATATGTGAGTGTCTTGTGTCTCTGTGTATGTCTGTGTATGTGTGTCTCTGTGTGTGTCTCTGTGTATGTGTCTATGTGTGTGTCTGTATGTATGTCTCTGTGTGTGTATGTCTCTGTGTGTGTATATCTGTATATGTATATGTGTGTCTGTGTATATGTGTTTATGTGTGTGTGTCTGTATGTATGTTCATGTGTGGGTCTGTGTGTTGTGTGTGTCTGTGTGTGTAGATGTGTGTCTGTGTGTTGTGTGTGTGTTCATGTGTGTGTCTGTGTGTACATGTGTGTATATATGTGTCTGTGTGTGTGTCTCTGTGTATGTGTGTATCTGTGTGTGTCTCTGTGTGTGTCTGTATGTGTATATGTGTGTCTGTGTGTCTAAGTGTGTGTTCATGTGTATATCTGTGTGTATGTTTCTGTGTGTGTGTCTCTGTGTGTGTGCCCATGTGTGTGCCTGAGTGTATGTCTGTGTGTGTGTCCATGTGTGCATCCGTGTGTATGTGTATTTGTGTGTCTGTATAATGTCACAGTACTTGTGTGGTGATCAGAGCACATCTTTGAGGAGTTGGTTCTCTCCATCTATTCTGAGAGTCCTGAGAATCTAACTCAGGTTCCCATGCCTCATGGCAGGTGCCCTTACACATTGGGTCATCTTACAGGCCCTAAGACATTTTTAAATGACAAGAAGAACATTATGGCTTCCTTCACTCCTCTGTGAAGCTAATTTCTATTAGAAACTCTGTGCCGAAATGGCTGACTTTACGAAGCGCAGGCCCCACCTGTCTTTAACAAGGCAGCTGCATCCAGCCCACTCTGAGAACACTTCCTCTTTCTGCTGCTGCAGGGTTACTGAGTTTGCTGGAACATGCATGCCTTATGGGCATCTCTTGTCCCCTCCTTAGCCACATCCATGGACCCCTAAGCTCTGGATTGACTGAGAGAACGTGCCTCTCACTCACCTGCTCCTGCCCCAATTCCCATCATTATCATCTTGCTTCCCACCTGATCCCCAGTTTTCCTGGGCTTTCTGTACCATATACAACTCTTGTGGTTGAATGTGGTCTGGATTTGAACCCTTGCCTGCCAGCTGCTGCAGGTGTTTTCTAAGACGGTGGGATCTTCAGGAGGTAGAGCCTTCTTGCTGAAGAAGTGAGATTCTAGGAGCCTGGGTTGTCTGGGCCCGCTTCCTCTCTGGTCTCTATGGCTACTCCACAGCTGTCCCCTCTTACCTTCCCTGGCCATGAGGCCCTGAGCTCTTCTGGTCAAGTACTTGGTGGTAAGAAGAAGACTGGCTACTGTAGTGCCCTTTAACCCTCTAGAGCCCAGAACTGTGGCCTGGTTACCGAGAGATACTTCCAAAGTGTTTCACAATGGCCAGGATGTGAAGGTGTCGGGTGTCAACATTCTCAGGCTTACTTATGCAAAAATGAAGAGATTTCTGGTTAAAAACAAAACAGTAAATCTGCTCTCTGGAAAAACAAACCCTAGGCTGGTTCCTCCCCTCCCCCTTTTGGTTTTTCAAGACAGGGTTTCTCTGTGTAGCCCTGGCTGTCCTGGAACTCACTCTGTAGACCAGGCTGGCCTTGAACTCAGAAATCCACCTGTCTCTGCTTCCTAAGTGCTGAGATGTAAAGGCATGTACCACCACTGCTCGGCATGGGTTTCTCTTTTTTATAGCAGCTCAAACTTTTCCCCTGGGGGTGGCAGTTTGGGGGGGGGGGCTTCTTTACCACCTGTCCCTCCCTGTGCCACACACACACCAAGCCTTGGCCTCTGTCTCTTTTCCAGAGAAGGAAGGATGAATCAATCTGCTCTTCAGTTCTTTCCCACTGTACACAGTCAGAGACCCAGGAGACAGTGCCATCCACCCTGGGCGAGCCCTTCTGGTCTCAGGAAATGCAATCAAGGCAATCCCCCAGAGGCCGTTTCCCTGTGGTTCCAGATCAAGTTTACCCTATCACAATTCCACCCTCTGTAGCTTTATCAAAGGCTTCACTTCTAAGCCATAAGCTTTCACCTCTTGCTCCCACAGCCTCAGGACCAGGTTGACATAAGATGTATCCATTCCACTCTGTTTCCCGATTGTGAACCTGATATGACCGGATGCCTTAAGTTTTGAGCTGAAACAAACCCTTTCTCCTCCAAGTTGCTTTTGTCCAGATGTTTTCATAAGAAGACACTCTCGACAGCCTTAGTGCTGGGAGCCTGTGTATCCCCTAACCCTCCAATTGACCCTTGATTTTACCCATCACTGTGGTCAACTTTTATCTGCATGATCATTTGAATTTCTGGTTAACACCCCTACGAAGGCACGGCCCAGTCTTAATTTATATGTATAACTTAATCATGTAGGATTTATCTTTGAGCCTCTGAGCACTCAGGTATTTGTTGAATAAATAAATGTCACTGTTTATGATCGGCATTCATGAACACTGCTAGAACAGGTCCTGTTTTCATCATCGCTAATCACTCGATTCCAGCATTTTATGGTATAGATGAATAACTGATTCAGAATCACGGGGCTGCAGCCATCTTGACTTGGAACCACAACAATGTTCCCAGGAAACCCTAGCTGGATTTATCAGCACCATTTTCTACCAAACTGCTACAGAGGGTCAAACCACTATAAGGGAGCACATGCTGAGTGCGTGGAGGTGTGAGTGACATAAGCTCTTGGCAGCAGCTGTGGTCTGCAAAGCTTTACAGCGGGACTCAGGAGCCATAGCTGTGGCCGGCTCTTTGCTATTCACCTCAGATAAACTGGATTCTTCCTAGCAAGGAGGAAGTCACATTTTCCCTAAGCTTCAAGTAGGCTTATCTTTCTTCCCCAAACGGCAGAGACTCAATTGTCCTTACAGTCTCACAGGACCATGGTGTGGTCTATATGTTGTTCAGCAAACAGTGCCTGTACAACCCCAGATCGGCCTGCTTTTCCCGTCTGAGAGCTCCTTGAAGCCAGCACCCCCGTAACGGCACTGGGCCATCCAGGTGGTCGGACAGGAGGGAGTTCTGCATCCTTGCTGCTCTCCATGTGTTGAGAATTCACAGCCACATTTGGATATCCTGATCAAGCATGTTCATGTCTTCCCCTTGGCAAACCATCTCAAACCTAAATTCTAGATCTGAGAAGAGGGAGTCTTAATTAAGAAAATGTTCCCAGCCGGACGGTGGTGGCACATGCCTTTAATCTCAGCACTTGGGAGGCAAAGGCAAGTGGATTTCTGAGGCCAGCCTGGTCTACATAGTGAGTTCCAGGACAGCTAGGACTACACAGAGAAACCCTGTCTTGGGGAGAAAAAAAAGAAAAAGAAAGAAAGGAAATGTTCCCATAAGAAAGGCATTTTCTTCTTCTTCTTCTTCTTCTTCTTCTTCTTCTTCTTCTTCTTCTTCTTCTTCTTCTTCTTCTTCTCCTTCCTTCCTTCCTTTTTCTTTCTTCTTCTTCTTCTTCCTCTTCCTCTTCTTCTTCCTCCTCCTCTTCCTCCCCTTCCTCCTCCTCCTCCTCCTTCTCTTCTTCTTCTTCTTCTTCTTCTTCTTCTTCTTCTTCTTCTTCTTCTTTCTTCTTCTTTTCCTCTTCCTCTTCTTCCTCCTCCTCTTCCTCCTCTTCCTCCTCTTCTTCTTCCTCCTCCTCCTCCTCCTTGTCCTCCTTGTCCTCGTCCTCGTCCTCCTCCTCCTCTTCTTTTTCTTCTTCTTCTCCTTCTCCTTCTCCTTCTCCTTCTTCTTGAGACAGGGTTTCTCTGTGTAGTCCTAGCTGTCCTGGAACTCACTCTGTAGACCAGGCTGGCTTTGAATTTAGAAATCCACCTGCCTCTGCCTCCCAAGTGCTGGGATTAAAGGCGTGCACCACCACTGCCTGATGAAAGGCATTTTCTTAATTAGTGACTGATGGGAGAGAGCCCAGCCAATTGAAAATGGTGCCATCCCTGGGCTGCTGGTCCTGGGTTCTATAAGAAAGCAGGCTGAGCAAGCCACGAGGAGCAAGCCAGTAAGCAGCACCCCTCCATGGCCTCTCTGTCAGCTCCTGCCTCCAGGGTCCTGCCTTGACTTCCTTCAGTGATGGACAACGAAATGAAGTGTGACCCAAATAACCCTTCCTTCCCAACTTATAATTTGGCCGTAGTGTTTGGTCTCAGCAAGAGAAAACCCAAGACACCAAGTCCTGCTTGTACTTAGGCAAAAAGTTTAAGATCTTGGGAGATCTTATCAATGTATCTGATTTTTGTTGTCTTTTTCACATTTGGCATGCGACACTTCACTAGACATCGGGCCCTTGCTTTGGGCTGCAGACTTGGCTCAGTGGACAAGGGCGCTTGTTGTTCTTCCAAAAGTTTGGTTCCCAGCACTCACAATCACTTGTTAACTCCAGCTCCAGGATATCTGATGCCCTCTTCTGGCCTTCATGGGTAATGCACACATGTGGCATAGGCTCATACAAACATACATAATAATAAAAAAGAAAAAGTAAGTCTAAAATACTTACTCTGAATAAACTAAGAGGAGGGAAATGCCCAAGGTACAGTTGGCTCCTGCATGATACTATCAAACGACTCCCAAATCTACACTAGCTCTCAGGGAAATCTGCATGAAGAATGCTTGACGACATTTATACTGTCATAGGTAAAAGGTGATGGGTAGATTACTAAACCCCACAGCTGCCTCATCATTTCAGAGAGGAGTCCCACGGTGACACCGGGATCCATCTCTCCATCTCTCCAAACTTGCCCAGGGTCACCCCCGTACAACTTTTTTTTTTTTTTTTTTTTTTTTGGCCATTCACTTACTACTGATATTTACTTAATGTCTTAATTTTTGGAGAAAGGGCCTCTTGTAGTCCAGGCTAGCTTTAAATTCATTATATGGCTGAGGATGACCTTGAACTTGTAATCCCCCTGCCTCTACTTCCTGTGTGTAATCCTGGGATTACTAGCCAAGTGGCACCATGATGCATGATGTAGCATTTGGGACTGAACCCAGGGCTTTGTAAAAGCTGAATGAGAACCCTACTAACTGAGCTACAACCCCAGGCCCACAATGTCTTTGGAAATTGGCTCTTATTAATAAGTACAATTATGTGAAAAGACAAGTGTATTGCAGGGCCATAAATCAAATGCCAGGGTCACCTTCCTACATAGAAACAATCTGAGGAAAAATATTGAGAATATTAAAAAGAAATAATCAGTGGTATAATTAAATTTGAATGGTGATACCACTCCCATGGACTTAAAATGTTATTTCTTTGTTGTAAAGAACTTTGGTTTCATGATGTTAGACGGACTAGAAAATAAGGATAGTAATTTTCTTACTGTGTAAAAATGTCATGCTGGGAAACATAAAAAACAACTAAACAACAGCTTCCTTCCCCCACTCCCAAACATTTACTGCAATCAAGACTTAGTCTTTTAGATGTAATAATTTAGAAATAATGGCTATAATTAGTATATCATTTAACTATAAACACTCATTCATCCATATTACAAATATTATGGAGTATATTAAAGGGAAAGTATGAACACTTATCTTATTGCAGTTTGGAACTTAAAACTGAATATTTTAAAAGATTTGCATTACATTTATTTGATAAGATCACAGAGTTACAAGCTACAAAATGTAAAATTTCAAATACTCAGGCCTACAATTTCCTAGGAGAAAAAAATAGCATGAATTCGGCTTGTTGCCTGTGGTAGGGAGCTCATTCGTATGTCTTTGTTGTCCCTATGCCTGGTCTCCTCTTGCCTTCTCATTTGTGTCTGAATGCCTAGGATTCTTCCAAGTAAAAACCCTGGGCTGAGCTCTGGGCAGGGGTTGGGGTTACAAAGAACTGCTTCCATGTTTCTGAATTTTACCAGTTTTCCCCTGAGTCACAAACTGGCCCAAGATCTTAGCAGTAACAAGGACATCCCAATATGTGCCCCCTAAGCTCCTGTCAGCTACCTCTGCCAGGCAGGTGGTGGCTCTGACAGATGCCTTCTTCTTGTTAGTCACTGCCTGGACTCATCAGAGGGCGCTCATGGTACTAGGTGTGTGATAAACGCTGTTGACAGGCTATTTCCCTCACAGCATTTACTAGTGACCCAGTAACTGCACAGTGCCTGACCTCTTCATTTGTACATTGTATTGTTAAGTTGGCATTGACCTGGGTAGTCAGCAGTAAGCAATAGGAAGGAAAGGGGCCTTCCAAGGGCTTATGATCTACCAGAAACAAGGTTAGCTCAAAAAACAAAAACAAAAAACAAAAACAAAAAACCCAAACCCAAACCCAAACCCAAACCCAAACCCAAACCCAAACCCAAAACCAAACCAACCAACCAACCAAAACCAATAGGAGGAGCTGGGGTAGAGGAGAGAGAGCTCTGGTCACCCTAGCCGTTTCTCTTTTTTTCTGTTACCCATCAACAATCACTCTGCAACAGAAAGCAGCTGTTTTGGTTCATTCTGTGGTGTGGTAGTTTCAATGACCCCTCCACGTTCTATTGTGTGCTAGTGTTAGAGTGCTACATTGTTTCCATTTCCCCTTCATTGCTCCTGCAGGTTGTTTCCAACGCCTACAGGAGAACCAGAAACCTCAAAACTCCTTCAGGACGTCCACCTCCACTTGGGTATGAGCTTGCTGGCATTTGTGCAACTTGTCTCTGGAAGGAATGACTTCTAAGAAGAGACAGACGTCTCAGTATGAGCACTTCTATCTTTTACATATGAGTTTTAATTCACTTCCATCATATAGTAGATATTTTTGTTTAATACTTTGATATATTAGTTGTCATAATGAGTTTTTGTTTTTCTTGCATATTTTTAGGGAAATACCCTATATCCATTTTTTTTTTATATACCAGAAAGTTCTAAAGCATTTAGAAAACAAAAACAAAAAGTCAAAACAAAACAAAAACCAGATCTGGTACGCAACCCTGAAGACTAAGAGAACCAACCTCTGGGTCAAATCTGCTTCCAGTGACTCTTTGGACTTAGATTAAAATGTCAGCTCTTCTCTCTGAAGACTAAGAGAACCAACCTCTGGGCCAGATCTACTTCCAGTGACTCTTTGGACTTAGATTAAAATGTTAGCTCCTCTCTCTGACCCCACAACAGCCCTCTCTCATACTGTGACTTGCTTGGCTCTCATGCAAGATGTCCAGAGGATGCAAGATGTCTCTCTTCTCTCAAGGCCATTGTTTTAAGCAAAAACCATTCATCTTTTCTTTTCTCTGCCATAGGAATCTTCATCCTTTCTAATCACAGAAAACATTCTTGGCCACACTCAAGAAATAAAGCTCTGCAGATCTAGTGTGTGCAAGTGGGCATGTGTGTATGTGTGCAAGACAACAACAGGGCATCAGAAGATGAGGGTATGGCAGGTATTCACAGTCAGACTGGCTTTTGACAAAAGCGTCTTTGGCATGTGCTCTGGCCTCAAATCTTCCATCCCAGTACACTGGCTCACGAGCTGTCTCAACAGCACGAGACTCCAGCTGTAATGGGACATATGCTGTGTGTAAAGACTTAGCTGCAGTAAGGGCAGGTAGGTGAGGAGGACAAAAGCTGTCCTGAGCTGGGCCCTGTGGCCACTTACAGACCCTCATCCTGGTCTGCCAGGTCGGAGGGGCATCTGTGGAGTGTCAAGACCTTTCCAAATGGCAGCCAATAGAAAAATGGCCCTGCTTGTATAGGATATTTGTATGTTTGCTTCTATAAATCTAAAATTGCTCTTTTAAAATGCAGTCTTTTAATTGAAAACAGAAAGGAGGTGAGAAGGAGAGGTGGCTTAGTGGGTAAGGCACTGGTTTCTCTTCCAGAGGACCTGGGTTCAAAACCCAGTACCCTCATGGTGGCTCACAACAGTCTGTAACTCCAGTTCCAGGGACCCAGAGCCCTCTCCTGGCCTCTGTGGGCACTGCATGCATGTGGTACACAGACATACACATAGGCAAAACACCCACATGCATAAAATAATTTTTTAAATTTTAAGAAAAAGAAAGGAAGAGAAGAAAGGAAAGGATAAAGAGGTAGAAGAAAGGAAAGGATAAAGAGGTAGAAGACAGGCCCTGGTCAATGAGAAGCTCCCAGACTGGAGATGGCTGGAGGGCAGCTGTCACCTGCTCTGCCATTTACATTGTAACCTCCCTCCGTTTCTTCAGATACATAGTAAAATCTGCTAAAAACATACAACAGCAAAACCCACAGCTGCCTGGTGCCAGTGGTACCAGGGAAACAGAGGAAGAGTGCAAACCATCTTGGGCTGAAGCAACTCTTAACCTTCCTACAGGACTCTAACAATTTGGAGTAAGAGAGCGCAAGAATGCAAGCCTCAGGGGATCTGTGGAACTGTCCTGTCCAAGATGGTGACTGCCATCCACAGGTGGCCTTTGAGCACTCAAAATAGGTCAAGTCCAAATTGACGTGTGTTGAGCTAGAGAGGAAAAAAAGCCAGACAGCTCAAATGTTATGCTAATTAAAATAGTATTTTGACACATTCTGCTAAATGAAATACAGTATGAAAATTAAATGGTCTTGCCCCTTTTCACCTTACTAGCACAGCTATTAGAATATTTTGAATTGCACACATGGCTTCGAATACTGATCTCTAGAGTCTTTGGGAAGCCATGGATCCCTATAGGTTTCCCTACATAGGATCCCTCCTATGGGAGCTTCAACCACCTCCAGGAGTAAAAGATTAACCCTGAGGGCTGGGACAAGACACCAGCAGACTCCCTGCAACAAGACAGAAACTGACAGGAGTAGATGACTTTCTTTGCGTTAGAAGCTTTTTGTTAAATTGCCAAGTTCCTAAGACAGCATATGCTCTAAAACAGGAGTCGGCCTAGGAAAGTATTCAGCGCTTCAGGATCGCATTTACAGGCTGAAACAAGGTACACATCTCCAACATAAAGACGCTAACTCAGTCACTGGATTTAAACCAGAAAATAAGAAAACCAAGAAACACCAGAGGACAGGGCAGGGTGTCTCTGAATCTCTCCAAGTTCACTAGAGGGATCAGACAGATGCCATCATTTACATGTTGTATCTATTTCATGTCTCATCTATTTTGTGAGCCAGGTGTCTGGAAATTCATGAGCAAAAAGGTGAATTAGAAAAATGCTAACTCCAGGTTACCCAAATCAGGTAGAACCAGAAACCAGTCCCCTGACATGCGTGTGTGGAGCCTATGTATGGGTCCAGCTCCTCTAGATTCAGCACTGTGTATCTATGGTTACTAGCTTAAGGTCCATGCAAGCTTCAGATCTGAGGTGCTATCATAGCACACAGTCTCATATGTTTGTTGGTCCTGAGTCACAGATAGATATATGAGTTGCCTGAGACCACATTGCCTACTGACATGTCAAGACTCAAGCTCTACGCAGCTGTACACTTGGTACCCTGGGAATGACCCATAATTCCTGAGGACTAGTGTGGGCTGTTTGAACACTGCAGCTAGCCACACTTATTCCAGAGGGATCTTTTTAAAAGAAGGATCAAATAATCCCTGTATGTCATTGTACATTATGTATATAAGTATGTACATTATAATATAATATGTACATTATGTGTATACATATATATGTGTGTGTGTATATTATATATATGAAGGATCGGTTCTGATGCTAAGGTCCTGATCCCCAATTGGCTCTTGATTTGTCAGTAAAGAAAGCCAGAGGCCAATTACCAGGCGAAAGGTACAGGTGGGACCTCCAGGTCCCAGGAGGAAAAGGCAGGAGAAGGAGAGGCAAGGAAAGAGAGGGGAGTTTTCGCCATGCTTTTGGAGGAAGAAGAATGCAGCAATCATGTGAGGTCTGGGAGGGGAGCTGTGGCCTGTGGCTATAACTACAGGTGGGTGGCCATGGATATTTGGCAGGGGCTAGATGGGACTAGCCACTAAGTCTAGGGCAGGTGGAGAGGCAGAGATAATACATTGGTAAGGGCATGCTTTTCCAGGTGGGAGATATCTGTGCCCAACACTTGTGCCAAGAAGGCAAGTTGTAAAGGATCAAACTGTGTGTGTGTCTTTTATCTTCAGATGCAAGGAAAGCCGGGTGGGGGCTGGTAGCACAGACAGTCCTGGAGCGAAGGCAGTAGTGTAAAACTACACACAACATATATAATAATACATGTTATATATATAATATTACATGTTATATATACATATTACATACATTAATATATTTACATATAAATATATATGCAGAGGACCCAGGCCAGTTCGCAGCACCCACAGGAGGGCTCTAACCACCATGTGACATGACACCCACTCTTGGCCTCAGTGAACACATCATGAATATGCTTCATATACACACATGTAGACAAACATTCATACATGTAAGCACAAAAACCTCCTGACCACTGAGCCATCTCTCCAGCCCTGTGCACCTCTTGTTAAAAGTCCTTCCATAGACAGTGGACAACAAGGTTATTTTACTAGGAATCTCTTCTTTCATAGAGGAAAAAAAATTAGGAAACACGAATTTCAAGACTCTGTTTTCAATGTATTTCTGTAAAGCCCCTTCCCCCAGGATCAGGGCCTCAGTGAATGCTCCAAGACTTTGCCCTGAAAGGGTCTGCTGTCCCCCTAAAGTTGAATCTACTCCTAAACTACAGGTGAATGGGTTAAGGACTTGTTAAAGCATTCAGACATTTCTCGAGGGTCTGAGTGGCGTTCAGAGACTGGGTCCTGACAGCTATACACCACTGAGCGGGCACTGGAGTGGCGTTCAGAGACTGGGTCCTGACAGCTATACACCACTGAGTGGGCACTGGAGGTACTGTACCTTTGCAGGTGAAACACTTGATATGGAAATGCTTGGTCTGGACCCGAAGCACTTCGCCCTTGCATGGCTCCCCGCATTTATGGCAGTGAATGACAGGCTTCTCCGATGGGTGGTGAGGGTCCTGAGGATGGGCCACTGGAAAGAAAGAGCAAATGATCTGGTTGAGAAGGGAGTATGAGGATGTGTGACTTTCCCCACCATGCAGCGGCAGATGAGACACTCGGCTGTGGGAAAACTCTGCTACTTAAGATCAAAGCCCACCGTAACTAGACAGCTCCTGGGCTTGGCACAACACAGGAGACTCCTTTCATTAGCAGGGGCTTCTCCTTCTCTAAGCCACCCCCTCCCCAAAGCCTCTATCTGAGGAATGTCATGTAGCCTCAGTTAGATAAAACCTGTTCAGCTAGCGTCTGAGACTCCTGAAATGTTTCCCCTTGCTCAAAGGGCCTTTTGGTGCCTTAAGCCTTCAGCCCGTGACCTTTGCTCATCCTGGATGTTCCTACCCTCGGTCCCCCATACAAGCCTTGGATCGCTCTAAGTAAAGCTGATGTGCTTCCTGATAGCTGGGAACTTATGAACACTGCCACCCCCAACCCAGCTACCCCCATGAACCTTACTGGTAAACGATCCATGAGACTGGGGAGAAGCACACTTGGCCATTCAATGGGCATGAGCTAGACACACATACCCCACCCCACAATCTTGGACCCACAGATGCGTGGGTCAGCAGCAGCCATAACAGTCCATGGGGACGCCCACTTCACAGTCCACTGGGGACACATGTTCGTTCGGATCATGCTATCTCTGCCCTTCACTTCAACTTTTCAAGGACTGCACACTGGGTCGTTACAATCTTGTTTTGCTTAGTAATTCGCAATCGGCGATTGTGGCATCTTTTTGCTGACCTAGCACATTCCAGCAAGAACTCGCTGCAAATCAATGGTTTCTTCCGGGTGGAGACCATTTTTTACAATTTGTTTGGTTTCTCCCCTAACTGTATCTCATGTCCCAGCTCCCCTCTCAGAGCACTGCTCATGCACTGGTATACTTAGGCTGAGTGGGACAGTTCCTCACTGCCACCATCAGAGAACATTTTCCATCTTAATTTGGGGATTCATCTAATCTACTGGAGGCCCATTATGAGAGTCTCGGATGCTTACACATACTCTGAGCAGACAATTTAAAAATAATAATGCTCTGGGAAGCCTGGATCCTTCCTCACACGGCCTTGCCTGTTGGTCAACGGAGACTGGACTGGGTCCAGCGCGTATGCTCTCTGAGGCATGGCACAGTTTTCAAAAAGTCAAAGTTAATTTGGCTGTCCTGGTCTCAGAGTAGGGTGCACAGCTTGCACTGTGCAGGGGCAGGAGGCAGGCAGGGAGGCAACATCTGGTTTCAGCCAACCACAGGGCTTGTGCTTCTGCAGTTTACCTTGGCCATAGAATGTCAACTGGTTCTCACTGATAGCCACTTCCTGGTTCAATGAAGAGCCTTAGAATCCATGTGACTTACTAAGGTGTCAACACTTAATCAACCAACACAACGACCAATGACATTTTTTAAAAGTTTGTCAAGCAGGAAAACTTCCCTGGACAGCTAATGTGAGACTGCTAAGACCCAATGTAGAAAGGATGTTAGAGCCCAAAGCTGGGTGTGTGCTGTGGGCATATAGAATAATAGCACATTGTTCTGCGAAGAATGCCTGCCCACCTCCATCTCATTTTGCTGGAAAGGGTTTGAGGAAGACAGCGCAAACCACCAGATTCTGGTCCCGTTTTCTAGAGATCAAGGTCTTTTCAAGGTTTTGATTGGGAGCAGGAGTGGTTTCAAGCTACAGACATGACCAGCAGGCCTGGTTGCATGCTATCGGGATCTCTGAGAACACTGTACAGCCATGCCAAGAATCAATTCACATGGGCACTAAGAGGAAGGTTCTCTCAATATCACTTGCTCAGTTTCTGTGTGTGTCTGTGTGTGTCTGTATGTATGTGTGTGTATGTGTGTCTGTGTGTGTGTCTGTGTGTGTTTTTATGTGTGTGTCTGTGTGTGTCTGTATGTATGTGTGTGTATGTGTGTCTCTGTGTGTGTATGTTTGTGTTTGTGTATTTGTGTGTGTGTCTGTGTGCGTGTCTGTGTGTGTGTATGTGTGTGTTTGTATATGTATCTGTGTGTGTATGTGTGTATGTGTGTATGTATGTATGTGTGTGTGTGTGTGTGTGTGTCTGTGTGCGTGTCTGTGTGTGTGTATGTGTGTTTGTATATGTATCTGTGTGTGTGTGTGTGTGTGTGTGTGTGTGTGTGTGTAGCCCTGAAAGTCTTCCATGGCTTGTTCATCCTAGGGGAAGTGCAGGGACCTCCCAAAGCACAATTGCGCGCTTTCTGAATAATAATGAAACAGAAGAACCAGTACCCGAGATGTAGATTTCTCCAGGGCATACCGCCAGGTTTGGAGAGGCTTCGGCCCCTCTGACAACGGTGCTCACTGCAAGCTAAGCCCGAGGAGCTGTGGGTTCACTTCCACAGTCAAATAAAGTGGTCCAGCCACACTGAAGCTCCAGCATGGGCATGGGATGAGGAAGTATGACCATGAGCAACCTCTGGTGTCCTTAGGCCATTACGGAGCCTGCCCTGCGCCCCCAACCCCTCTTAGAGACAGACATGAAGCTAAGACATGAGAAATCAAACACTCCAGGGCAGGAGAGATCCCAGACCTGTGTCAGGACTCAGGTGTGTTACATGTACCCTGGATTATATGAAATATTGAGAAACATCCATGGCATGGTCTTCCTCAGCCTGTGGGGTGGGAGCTGTGTGCGGGGGGGGGCAATAGTCTCCCCCAGGTGAAAGCACCCTAACTGATTTATCTAATATCAAGTGGTCAGCCCTGGAATAAATAACACTAAATGGACTAATGAGGCTGTATTTATGTTTATATATAAGCAACAATAACAAAGAGAAAGAGATCATGAATTAGAGAGAGAGAAGAGAAAGAAGGGGGAAATGATATAATTATAAATTTTTAAAAAATTAAAATTAAAAACATTAAGAAACATGGGCCTTCTTAAGTCTGTTAGAAACACTGTCTGGCTTATTATAACAAACGGATTGTACTTAGATATCAATAATGAGGGAGGCCTGGTGTTAGCTGTGGAGGCTGCTGCTGCATTACAGCTCAATTCCTGCATTCTATTTTGTTTTAAGTAATTATGTCTAAAAGAACAAAAACAAAACTACTGCAGAGAAAACCCCACTAGCTCTTCAGTCACAATGTGACAAGTTCAAGGTTCTCTGCCAGCATCAGGAACATCAGTGACATTCTAACATGGCACTCCACCAGCTGAGTACTTGGTGTGCTGAGGGGTTTGGACACAGGTAGTCTCGACTCCACAGAGCAAACACTTGAATGTTGTGTAGTGGGATTAGCACTCAGATCTCTCCTGAGCTGAGCCTGAGGGCCACTTCCTGTTCTCCTGGCAGTATCTCCCCCATGGTCTCTGCAGGCTTTGTGTACCTATTTAAAATGGCTCTTGTCCGTCCCACCTCTCCAAATCCAACCTGATGACAAGGTCCATCCCAGGACACCTCAGGTTCTGACATAGGTCTGAGTCTCTGAGATGGCGTGGAGGGGTCAAAGGTTTCCTTTCCTATATCTTTGTTGACCAATTCTGCTCAAAAACTGCAAAAAAGGGGGGAAGGCTTTATTGGGGATCCTGGGAGCTGCAATTTGAGACACATTAGTTCAGCTAGTGGTGAATCAGCACTCAGGAGGCAAGAGGCAATCTTCACAGCCCTGAAAATTCTTTTGTGAGGAAACCTCTGCCAGATTTAAGGGCAGGTATGTATAGCTGGAGTCATGTGGCCCACAGAACCTAAAGAATACATAGGAGTAGTAAGACAGGATTCCAGTAACCTCTTGGTGTGTGTGCTGAATCTCTCGGCCATTTGCTCTAACTGCTGTCCATCAGAGGGAAGCAGCCGGCAGTCCCAGCTACAGCTGGATTCACAGCTCGGATGGTGTACAAGTCTAGCCATCTGGTTGCTTCTCCATCTCATTTGTATGTGTACATATATGTGTGTGGCATGTATGTAGGATGGTGGCTTGCACTTGTAACCAGCATGGGAGAACTGGGGCCAGGAGGATCCCTGTGAATTCCAGATAAAAATCAGAGACCCTGTCTCTAAAAGAAGGTGGGGCATCTCCTGAGGAACATATGACAACTGAGAATGCTCTTTGACCTCCACACATCTGCACATATCTGCACATGCACCCCCAGGAATGCACACACGCGCACACACACACACACACACACACACACACACACACACACACACACAATTACAGGTGATATTTTCTGAACATGTACTATGTTCCAGACCTTGTGGTGTCCTGGTGTGCCAATCACAGACAGACCTTCCCCACACATGCCCTGTCAGGTACTGCCTCCTGCTCTTGTTTTACAGAATACAGGGTTTACAGGAAACCCAAACAAGAAGAGCTAAACACCTTGCCCAAGGCCCCACGTCTAAAACAGTCTGCCCCAAGGCTCATACTTGGAAACTGCAAGAGGCTGGGATTTCCTCAGGAAAATGTGATTCAGCACAGGAGGAAACAGAGCTAGTGTGGTAGGCAGGCATGCTAGATTCCTATTAGCCTGTTCAGAAGGGGCAAACACCCGGCTGCATCCTGCATCGTCCCTGGAAAGGAAGGCCGACTAGTAAGCAGATAAGCAAGCAAGTGGGGGAAAGCTCGTGGACTACAAGAGTGTTGGAAGGAGCGATGTAAAAAGAAGAGTCAGCAAGGGTGAGGCCGCGAGGAAGAGCTGCCTGCCTCGAACAGGCAGGATCGGAGTCTTTCTCAGGTTCAGACTGCCTGCATTGCAGCCATACGAGGGGACTTAGCATTGTGAGGCTGGCTCTAGGAATTGTGGGAATGGCTCACTGGGTAAGAATCTTAGCTGCACAAGGATGAGGACCTGAGTTTGGATTGCTAGCACCCACACTAAAAGCCTAGCATGGCCATGCATGTACCTGTATTACATGTGCTTTAGGGAACAGAGATCATTGAAGCTTTCTGGCCAGCCAGTCTAGAAAAAACAGTGACTGCATGAGAGATCCTGCCTCAAGGGAATAAGGGGGACCTTGATAGAGTGGGACATCCAACATCATCCCCTGGGTTCTTTCCCATTAGAACACACACATGAACACATATGCACACATGTGTGCACACACAGACATGTACACACAGGCACATATATGAGCACACACACATACATGGGCACGCATACATGCACACACACACAGAGATTCTGCTTAAAGATAGGATGCCTGTCCCCTTAGGAGTCGGTGTTGCAGCCACTGCTTCACTGCCCACCTCTCCCGGCTTCTGCCGCCTTCTAAGCACATCCTAGAGTGGTGCTCTCTCCCTCCTCCCACTCCCTTTCTTTGCGCTACAGTGGTACAGGAAATGAGAAATGCAAGCCGTTAAATAAATGTACGGGGTGCTTAATGTGCAGTTTACTCTGCGGCTCATTTCCTGCTGTGGCAAGTGGCAGTTACCAGAGGCTACACACGAGGTTACCCTGTCATTAATGGTCCACATGAGCCTTCTCTTGGATTGGCCTCTGGTAATCAGGATTCGTTCTTGGCACAAACAGTCCCCCAGGTGGGCTCTGTTCCCGTCTACCTATGCCACTTGTGGCTTTCTATTAGGAAGGTGTCCCTGCTCTCCGTTTGCCCGTCTGTGGTAACCTGTTCACCCCTCTGTTGGGTTCCTGGGGATGAAAAGAGCCTAGGTTCAAATCCAGTTAATCTGACTCCCCTCGGGGTTGGGAGGGAGGCTCTGGGATGACCACCGTACAGCCGGGCGGTTGACCCGTGTGACTCATGTTGCACAGGTGCTCTCTGTGCTCCACCTGCCTGCTGCACAAGAAGGTGGGTCTCAGAGAGAATGACATCAGCAGTGCCTCGTCTTCCCTCCCTTCCAAGAGTGACTTCCTGGACACACCTGCGACTGCCATGACTCACCAACCAGGCCAACGCTTGCCTTTGTCCTCTCTGACTTCTGGAATTTTACCTCACAGTACAGTCCTAATGGACAGGTCCCAGGGTCCAGCAATCAGATGGACTCTGCTCTGGACATTAAGGGACCTGATCCAGCCCTTCCCCGCCTAGTCACGTGCCTCAACTTCCCCGAGACCGTACAGCAGTCAACAGCAGGACCAGGGTGGCAGGACAGCCTATGAGAAGCTCACTGCTTCCTGGGGCAGCAGCCTGGGCACCAAAGCTTGTGTCAACTGAATGTCACAAAGGACAATCAGGAAACCTGTAGACACAGGAAGGTCTGAAATGGGACAACCCCCCCCCTTGGAATTTTATAGAACTTTTAAGGCCACCTGGAGACCTCACACTGTCCCTGCACCAGAAATTCCTCTTAGAACTGGATCAAATCAAACCCTCCTGGCAGATCACCACATCTTAATGGGCTGGGAGAGAGCTGGAGCCAGCCTGGTTGTGAGACGGGAAGGCTCTGTGATGCCATTTGAGCCGTCTGTGGGAATGCGAGTCAAGAGGGGGGTCAGAGTGGAGCATGTAAGCTGAGGATTCTGCCATGGCTCCCACCCCTCAACTCCTAAACCCAACTCCTTAGGCAGGTTAAACAACAAAGCCAAGATCCAAGGCCAACTGCAGCGGCCTAGCACAGAACAAACCACTTGTCAAAAGTACACAGAGCCTCTGGTTGTTTCTGTCCTGGTGCTCTGACTGCTTCTTCATATGTTCTAGAACACATTTGGAGTCATTAACCAGCTAACTACAGCATTCCAGACGAGCTTGTGAGATGGTTAATGTCCGTACGACATTTCACACCATGTAAGAAGTGGCAAAAAGTTACAACAGCCCCATCCTACAGCTAGGAAAACTGAGCTTTCAGAGGGTACGATTTGTTCAGCAGTGAGGACTCTAGGACAGCTGGCTATGTAAGCCAGTGGCCTTACTTGGTAGCTTAAAGGTTGCTAAGATAGAGAGGCATCGACACCTCTAGGCCTGCTGGAAGGCCCACTGTTAAACATTTACCTGTGCACTGCTGTCCCAAGGTCACATTGCCACAGACAGCAGAGTGAGGCTTTCTTGGCCTTTTGGGTGTTTGTAAGTTGCACTATAGGCATTTGAACCCTTCCTCAAAAAAAGCTCTCACTCCTCCCCTGGGAACAGACATCCAAACTCACCTCCCCCAGGGACCTCTAGCATCTGCATCCACACCGGGAGACAGAAGCATAAGCCAGTGTTCACAGATGCCAAGTGCAGAGTCAGGCAAGCTGCAGTTTCTAAAGCTGCTCTCTAGTCCTGGCTCCCGACAGACCTGAAGTTCAGCCCGGTCAGGCTTTCAGTATGTCGCTCTGCAGGGTGTGGCCTTTGCAAGCAAAAGCAAACACACACAATCCACAGCCGTCACCTCGTCACCTCGAAAGGCACCCAGCATTAACCCTGGTGACTTGTTCATTCTCTTACTTTACTGCAAGGGCTCGTCGCTGATCAATGGAAGGGAAGTGACTAGCTCCTGAACAAAGCCTAGATGGCGTCAGAGGCGGAAATATTTCGTAAATAAACACCTCGGTGGAGTCTCCTTCACAGGCAAATCCAACTTCCTACAAGCAGTGTGAACACATTCTGACCTGGTGTGCCTGCTGAAGTAGTGTGAACCCATTCTGACCTGGCATGCCTGCTGGGCTCTCCCATGAGCAGAGGAGCAGGAACTGCCTATGGACAACTCCAGCTGGTCCTCCGAGGCAGGCAGAACTTACCAGGCAGAGGAGAGAGACTTCTCTAGAGGGTATATGTTTATAGTGCATAGCACATGTCTGGGCACATTAGGAAATCAGGTTTGGCTGGAGGACAGTGTAAGCGAGGCCAACAGAGGTGTGCAAGGCAGGGACTGAGGTGGCCCCATGTCTCTGAAGAACAAACTAAGGAACCTAGAAGTTAAAGGTCCTTATTTGCATCTCAAGATGAGGGTTGCGATGAGAGTGGTCTGGTCCTCTGTGGAGCATCAGTTCACACCACAAATGAAGTGGGAGCTCCTGGGCTCCAATGTGGGAAGGTGGTGAGAGCTAGGAGGTGGTTGCCCAGGGGGTACTGGTGAGACACGCTGGCACCATTCCTAGCTCTGCTCCTCCTAAGGCTGTGACTATGAATGACCTGCTTCTCATCTCTGAGCCTCAGTTTCCTCCTCTGCACAATCTTACCTTATTGATCAGAAGAGCTTGTAAGTGGAATGAACCCCAGGGTTCAGTGCCTTGCCCAACAGAAGAGTGTTTGAGAAATAAGCAGAAGCCATGGCTGTCGCTGGCTGTTTCAGTGTGGGAAAGTTTAAGTCGGGCCACAGTTTAGGGTCCTTGGTCACAGAAAGTCCACGTGCACCACCCTGAGTCACTTATGCTGAGTGTCAGGTTGTATGGTCTCCTGACTTTCAGGGATGGGTGTTTGCCTCTTGTCAGAACTGCCTGTGCCACCCGAGGATTCTCCCAGCTCTGAGTCACCACTTCAGCCTTCCAGAGCGCTGAGGCAGGAGTTCTTACTAAAACATCCTTTTAGTGAGATGCATTCGGCTAGCGTACAACACATCCATTAAAGTGTGCAATCTGATAGTCCTTGGTATAGCTGCCGAGTTCTGCAGTGATCACCACTGTGTGTGTGCACATTCACATTCAAGTGTGTGTGTGTGTATGTGTGTGTGCACATTCACGTTCAAGTGTGTGTATGTGTGTGTGCACATTCACGTTCAAGTGTGTGTATGTGTATGCACATTCACATTCAAGTGTGTGTACGTATATGTGCAATTCACATTCAAGTATGTGTGTGTATGTGTGTCTATGTATGTGTATGTGTGTATGTATATATGTGTGTGTATGTGTATGTGTGTGTATGTGTGTGCATGTGTGTGCATGTGTGTGTGTAGCTGTGCACGTGCGCATTCTTAAGTGCACATGAGTGTGGAAGCTGAAGGACAATCTTGGGTGTCATTCCCTAGGCACCATCTACAATTCTTTACAATCAGGGCCTCTCCTAGGTATGAAATGTGCCACAAAGGGTAGGCTGGCTTGCCAGGGATCTCCCAGATACATTCCCATCTCTGTCACCCCAGTGCTGGGCTTAGAAGCATGTCCCACCACACACAGATTTCAAGTAGACTCTGAGGATGTAACTCAGGTCCTTGCATTTATAAGATGAGCACTTTACCAGCTTCCACCACACTCTGACTTTGAAACATGTTCCATTACCTCCAAAAGAAATCCTGTGCCCATGCCTCCTGATGCTCAGTCCCAGGCTCTTTAGACTCTAGAGACTTACTGTCTCTATAGATTTCAAACAAAGCAATATGCTTGGTTAGTACTTGTTAGTGTCAGTCCCTCCACATGTGCAGGGGAATGAGGATCCACTGCACACACAGCTATAGGAATCCCCTCAATATCTACTTCCCACCAGAAGTAAATACAAAACCCTTCCCATCAACATAACTCCTATGTCCTATGTCATTGCCAGTGCTTTCTCAGAAAAGAGGCTGAGACAAGCCAGATAGAAGAAATTTGAACAAGAGCTGTCACAACCAGTCTACACCTCACATGGAGATATCCTCAAACATAACTTTCCTGGAGGACCACTAACACAGGGGTCAGCCACCAAAGGTAAAAAACCCTAGGCTATGATTGGTTGCTTACAAAACTCAGGTGCTAAGAGGGGTTTAGGACACATTTTTGAAAATTCAGAGGTTGTATCTTGAAATACATACTGAATGGTGGTGTGCATGCGCGCGCGTGCGCGTGCGCGTGCGCGTGCGTGTGCGTGTGTGTGTGTGTGTGTGTGTGTGTGTGTGTGTGTGTGTGTGTGTCTGAGCATGCAGGGATATGTGGAGATGTGTATGAGTGTTTGTGGATGGGTGGTATGGAGGTCAGAGATTAGCTCAAATCAGATGCTAACCTTGATTTCTGAGACATGGTCTCTCACTGGAATCATGGGTTCACTGTATCCTTCAGAGAGGAATTCATGGCAACATGGGAGTTTTAAGTCTTTAAGTCTCTAGCTCAGAGAAGCTGAAGCAGTGGGTGGATAGAGACTCTGGCTCAGCCCTCTCTGGCCAGAGGCTCATAAAACAGAACTTCCTAGGGGAGCAGCTAGAGGGAGGCTGAACCACATGTCCTCTGGGTCAGGGTGATATGGAACAGCCAGCTGGGATGGCTGAATAGCTGGATGCCACCTCAAAAAGAGTCCTGAGCCACATGCCTGTCAGCTCCAGCCTGAGCCACTATTCCTGTAAGGCCAACGTGCCTCCGAATCCAACATTACATTTTACCCTACCACACAGAAATGGTCAAATGCTACTCGAGGGATCAAGAGCCCAATAGGTAAAGGCCATCAGGGAGGTCCTACCACTGGAAAGTAGGACACACTGGCCAACAGGAAGCCAACTCCTGCGCTGTCTTGGCATTACAGGGTTCCAAGTGTTGCTTTGCTTGAGACAAAGTACAGTGTACAGTCGGTGAGGAAATGGGTGGGCAGAGGAGGGCCCTTCCCTGGATATAGCTCCACTTGGCTCCTTCCAATGATTAGAAGCCACTCTTACACTCAGGCTGCAAAGTCCCCGTTCCTTTTGAATCCTGTTGTATGTCACAGGAAGGCTTCTAAAGTTAAGACAGGAGTGATGACAGACACACCCTGACCCCAAGGAATGGCCAAGTTTTCCCTGCTGCAGGGGAGGTCCTGCTACAAACCTCTCGCCTCTCAGCCATTCCTGAGGGAAGGGAAGGACTCTCTCCAAAGCTTCAAAGTTTTAATTTTTTATAGAAAGGCCTTGATATGTCAAAAACGAGTGCTAGACAGATGTGATGCCCGAGAGGGGAAGCAAAGAGCTGAGCCATGGCTGGGTGACATTAAGCATGGCTCAGCAGCCATGCCCTGCTTAGGACAGTGATGCACCAGAGATTCGGCAATCTTGTTGAAGCTTTAATAGTTCCAAGTGACAAGCCACATATTTAATAAAGATGTGCCCACTAGCCCTGAGACAGGAACACCCAGGGTAGACCTACGCTTGCCTACAGGTGAGCCTTACTCTGTCTCCATTCAGGAAAACTTCCATGGTGGGCTCAGTTTTCAGGCTGCACAGTGCTTAGCCAGCACAGCACCCTGGGTTCAGTCCCCACCAATGCATAAACTGGGTGTGGGGGTTCAAACCTGTAATCCTGTCACTCAGGAGGTAGAGGCAGGAAATCAGAAGGTCCAAAATTATCCTCATAATGAGGCCTAGCCACATGAGACTGCTTTCAGAACAATGGCAAGCGCAATACGAAATAAGAGGAAATGGCACAGGGTGCCCATGTCCTAATCAACTGGATTTCAAACTTCTGAGCTGGATTCTTTGGAACACATAGTTGGTTGTATGGGTCACAATCAGTATATTTAAGATAGAACAGAGAATGAAGACTTGGATGCCTCACATGGCATTTTTAAAAATCAGAAATAATTTTTATTATTTTATTAATTTTTTAATTAAATATTTTTTAAAATGTATTCTGATCTTACTTCCCCCAGTTCCTCCCAGCTCCCCCCACCTCCCACCCACCCATCTCTATGCCTGTCCTTTCTCTGTTTAAAAAACAAACAACAACAAAGAACAAGAAACAAATACACTAAAAAAAAAAGCCCTATATAAAAACAAAAATGAAACCAAAATATACAAGCAAAAGACCAATAAGACCAAAAAAATGCCTAAACAAAGCAATGTAACACTGAGGTCTAAAAAAATACCATTGAGTTCAGTTGGGTTGACCAAGTACTCCTGGGCCAGTGGCTCCCCTGAAGTCAATTCTCACATGACTTTTATTCTAGACACTGGTGGGCATCCATGTGGAGCCAGGCTTGCCTGGGAGGGGCGGGCTTTTTCCTGTTTGTACTGGTAAGACCCAGAGCTTAACGTGAGGGTCCTTCTCCATTGTTCTGGCCAAGGCTCCTGCTTGGGCCACACAATTAATTTGTAGAAACAGTCCAATTATTTGTTTGCACCTAAACATTCAGAGAGCCTACACAAGAATCTTTAGCTGCCTTTGAAAACAGGTTTTCTCTGGTCACCTATGGGGGTGGTGGCCTATCTTCTTCAGAGTAAAGCACTCTCTCCAACGCACATCTGTCTCTACTCTGTTAAGTCACCTGTCTGGTTTTTGGAGGTTCCTTTCTGACTCACAGGCCTTTCTCATGCCACCTCCTATTTGTTGGGGACAGGCCACCCGGCTACCCAGTGTCTAGCTGTATTTCTCCAGGCAGAGCCTACACTTTATGGATTCTATGGCATCCATTTGATAGAGCCCCTCAGTAATCCTTTATCCAAGGCTGCACTGCTCTTCATCCTTCAGAGCCCAGTCAGCCATAACCACCTAACAGAGTCGACTATGCTCTGCCTTGCCACCATGTATCAGTTTAACAGTTCTCACATGAGAACTGTTACTTATGAGAGCCACAGTTACTTATGAGAGCTCACTGACAGAAAGGGAGTGCTTTCTGGTCAAGCCCCTATTTTATTTGCTTCTGTATCTAGGTCAATTTTCTCACGTAGGGCTTGGTAAACAATTTCTCCAACAAGTCTAAACACCGGACACCCCCACCCGCACACAGTGCCACAGCGCCCATTCACTCACTGCTCACTTAGTGTTCAGCCGTAATCACTCTGGAGTAGATACAGTGTTGCAGACACAAACTGAACCAACAACCAAGCCAGCTCTGTCTTTAAGAGACTTACAGAACCCTAAAGGCTCATCTTCTCCGCTCCCTGTCCCATAAAGCCCCTTTCTCTTCCTTCAATACAAAATTCTTTCTTCCTCTGAGTTCCCAACCCTTCGTCACCTCTGTCTTCCACTGTTGTGGTCTTACCAGCACCCCACCCCCAACACTAACATTAACCTACTGAATGAGGGTGAGAGCCTCTCAAAAGTTTCCATGCCAACCACAAACTGTGTCAGATGGTGCACAGTGGTAAGATCAGCACTTGGGAGGCTGAGGCAGGAAGGTCAGAGTTCAAGGTCATCTTTCTGAGAATTTTTGAGGTCAGTTTGAGTTACATGAGACCTCAAGATAGACAACAAGCAAACAGATTAACTACACACACACAAAAACAGGAAACAGACCTCAATATAACTGATTTGATCAAGGTCTTTCCTGGAATCCCACTGCTATGGTTCAAGCCTAGGCTGGGTCCTTCAGGTTAGCAGGAGCAGACGGGGGCATGCTAAGAACCATGGCCCAGCAGAGTCCCTTCCTGCCATCGGACCCAATACTCTTGACCCCTGACTGCCTACTGAGATGGGGACCTATGAACAGGGGACGCCCATCTAATGTGTGCGCCATCTGTGGGGCCTTCTCTCCTCCCAGGGACCTAGAGTCCCTGTTGTTTTTCTGGGAGTTTCTCAAATCTCTTTCCCATTTCCACTGGGCACCCCAGTGAGGAATAGCCTTGCTGTTTTTGATATCCATCCACTGCTCTTAGTCTCTCATAGTGTTTTAAAAACGGAGCAGCAGAAAGAATGGAAAGGCAAAGGATACAGACACCGCGGGTATAGACAGGATTTAGCGGCAGTGAACGAAACACCCACACTTTTAAAATAATATATTTTGGCTCCCCAAAGACTAAACAGAGAGTTATAGGTTTGGGGAGCTGAACACTGCATTATCTTTTATCTAAGAGTTCCACAGAACTCCATCAACCCAGGAAGCATGCTCCCCAACTTTGAAGATGGTAAACGATACCTGGAGAACAGGGCACCTGTGCATATTGTACACACCTGGAGAACAGGGTACCTGTGCATATTGTATACACCTGGCGAACAGGGCACCTGTACATATTGTACACACCTGGAGAACAAAGCACCTGTGCATATTGTATACACCTGGAGAACAGGGCACCTGTGCATATTGCACACACCTGGAGAACAAAGCACCTGTGCATATCTGTACACATCTGGAGAACAGGGCACCTGTATATATCTGTACACACCTGGATCATGGCAGAAACCAGTGTCCCCTTCCTGCAGTTACAATGAGCCCCAACACACCTCACAAAAACTACCTTGCAACTTCCACCCACCCTGTGCACACCCAGGATCAGGCAATGACAGCAGTTTCTTGGCTGCAAACATGTCCCAGGAGGCTGGCTCTATTATGTAACACGGCTTCACTCTACACAGCAGAGCCTCACGACAGCAAGATGTCTGTTACTTTGTCTTTGTCACCTGGTCAATGTGAGCAAGATGAGGTTTTCAGGGGGAGTAGAGACATTACATTAGTGATGTAAAAATGAGGAGTCATCTGCAGGATCGAATCTTGTATCCACAGAAACTGTGGACCATCCACACGAAGTCAAAGTGTAGTCCCTGGGCCAGGACCATCAAGATTACCTGAACAGAGTCAGGCCCTGTCCCAGATCTGGGGGAATCAGAAACTCTGAATTTCACAAGTTTCTCTCCATCCCAGGAGACTCTGCTTGCTGAAGTCTGAGAGCCCAGCCCTAGACCACAGTTTCTCTGGAGGTGCTTTTTTTGCTTTTTTGGTTTTCGGTTTTGTTGTTGTTGCGGTTGTTGTTTTTTCTAGCATCTTCCTTGATAAGCCTAAGTTATTCAAACAAGTCAGCCTGTTTGATTACAGTGGGACCCAGACTCACTGCTGGTGCCCCTGGGCACACTACACCATAACAATGTTAATCATGTCAGGGCCCTAGCAGCATGAATCACATCACTCTGTGCGAAACATGTTTCAGAGAAAAGAGGTCATGCACAACAAATATTCACTCTCTCTCCATCATTAACAAAATTTGCCCTTGAATTCGAAGCTCCAGCCAGTGAGGGATAAACATTCCTGTGGGCCTAAGTAGCCCTCAGCTCTACACACAATGAAATAGGAAGCTGCCTGCTGTCAGCTGCCATGCACTCAGACCAGCCCAACCACAATGGGAAGCGCTCCCATGCCACTGTGATCAGTGAAACTTCTGGAAAATTCTCTGGATCTTCAATGCTGGCTTTTGAAAATGCTCAGTGTTTCAACTCTGACACTGTCATGGGCCCCTCCTTCTCATCCTACACTGAACTGTGAATGTGGCGCAGAGAAGCCACAGCCTCAAAGTCTGTGCCAAGGCATGTCTCACAGTAGGGTGACACCCCACCCCCACCCCAGAGCATGTTCTTTCTTCAAGAAGTTGGAAAATTCACCTTGTTCCCTCTCTCTCCCCCTCTCTCTCCCTCCCACCCCTCCTTCTCTCTTTGTGTGGTTGTGAGGGTCAGAAGGTAACCTTGGGCCATGCTCATGAACCATATATCTTGTAGGGGTATGTTGTTTTTAAGAAGAATTCTCTCATTGGCCCAAACAGGCAAGCTTGGGAGCTCCAGGGACCTACCTGTTTCTTCCTGCCCAGAACTGGAGCTGTAAGTGTACTACCAGGCTCAGCTTTGTTCTACATGGTGTTTGGGACTGAATTTAGGACCTTACTGACTGAGCCATCTCCCCAGCCTAGCCTAATTGGCCTTTAATGGGGACTTTGGTGACACAAAAGAGTTTTTTCAAGTGCCTGGTTACTTGGAAAGGATAAGAGCCCCTTCCCAAAGTTTGGGAGCAGCTAAGGGTAGGCTGGGCCAACCCTAGCACAGGATGTCCACAGGATGTCCGCTCTCTGAGGAGTCTTGACTTCCCCAAATACTGCTTTCAGGAGCTTTGGAGAAAGTCCGGGATACACGTCCCCTCTCTCCAGTGTACGAACCTGTGTGGCTGAAGTCTGACTGTGGCTGGATTTACTTTTCTGGATTATTATTTTTTATACCTCAGTGAGCTGGTGGTACAGGGTAGGCATCTGTTATGATTTTTTTTCTATGTGACCTTCCTTCTCTCAGCCGTGGGGGCTCCATACTGCAGACAGCTCTTCTGGGGTGAAAATAGGCTTGCCAGAGCCACATTGGTTTGAGTAGCACCTCTGTTCGTAACAGTAAGAGCAATTCACACTTACATTTTTTTTCTGTCTTGAGGGGAATGATATGTCAAAAATCTGAGATTCCCCAAGCTGAAAAGCTCATGGATGAGTGGTATAAATAAGTCATCCATCAAGACCATTGATTGTGAAACCATGGTAGCTTGTGGTATGTATTCCTTTAAATTAGTAACTTCCTTTTAGACCTTAGGAAATATCCTGATGTTCCCCTAAAAACCTGGGGGTTAAGAGAAATGACACACACCTATAATTGTAGCACCCAGGATACTAAGGCAGGGGAATTATGAGTTTGAAGCTAGCCTGGGCTGCATTTCGAGACCCTCCCTGGAGCCAAAGCTAAAACCAAACCAAGACACAAAAAACAACAGCAAACAAACAAAAACAAACAAACAAACAAAACAAAACAAGACAAAAAAAAAAAAAAAAAAAAAAAAAAAAAAAAAAAAAAAACAACCTCAGCTTTTTAAGTTAAGGTGAGATGAAAAAAGTGACCAAGTCAGGAACAGGGCTGGGGGTAGGGGCACAGACTATAGCTCCACCACAGGAATCCTTGAACATTTACCCCTGAACAGGAAGGATTCTTAACTGAGAAAGATGGCCTTGAAAGATGACCCTGTGGTCTTCAGGCACATGTGGATAGCCTCAGTTACAGCAGTGGGCTTAGTGGCATCATTGGGCAGTATGTTCCCTGCGTGGGTGTATGTGTGTGTGTGTGGGGGGGCTGTCTGCGACCAAGGGGAAGGCACCATCGGGCAGTATGTTCCCTGCGTGCGTGTATGTGTGTGTGGGGGGGTGTCTGCGACCAAGGGGAAAGCAGTTACTGCCCCAGGCAGCTACACCTCCCAACTCTCCAGGCTGTTTACAAGTTCATCTATGAAGTCAACTCATGCTTAAGGAAAGCACAGGGTGTGCCCAGGCCACATAGGTGACACATGCCTAGCTTCTCTGCTGTTGATTTAGGTGTGGAGAGCCATCTGGGAAGAGTTCAGGAAGGGATGGGCCTCTAAGAGGCTTTAACCGGAAGCAGAACTTTTTCTGATAATGCAAAGAAAAAAGGTCACTTGTATTTCTCATGGGACAGCACGGCCCAGGTTGGAGGCGACATCCCCTCACATAAGACTGCAAATGGAAGAGAGGTGGTGGCGAGCATGGTTTTCGGAGTCAGATGGGGAGAGAGTTGGAGGAAACCTCAGCTCTTCTCTCTTCTGGCTAAGCAGTCTCTCCTCACATGTGCTCTGATTGCCATGACCCCTCCCCCCAGCTGTGGAGTGGGGACACCCTGAAAGACTAAAGGCAGAATATGAAAAGCTTCCGTTTACACATGTTCGATCGCAGACTTAATGGTAACATTACAAATGAGATCAAACAAGATGGCCATTGGTTTCCATGGGGCTGGGGAGGAAGCTCTCTTCAAGGACTTGGACCTGTACACAAGCAGGGAGCTTTGAACTTCACCTTGCTATATAGGGTCGTCAGTGGGGAATGGGATGACTGAGAGTTACTGATTCGGCTGGATTGTAGGTCACATCTGAGACACAGGACACTTCTGGCAGTGCCAGGAGCAAAAATGTGGCTTGTAGATAAGTCAAACCGTGGAGGATGCTGGACACAGCAGTCATGACCAGCAAGGTGTAGTGTCGGCTTTTCACAGACACCTCCAAAGGAATGAAAGACCCACTTCTAAAATCTTCTTTAAGAGTGTGGCACCCCAGGATAGCTATGAATGCCTCTTAACACAGAATCACAAACTTACACATGAGATTTTTTTTTTTTTTGGTAGTACAATTTTAGAGGTCTCAAGTAGGAATTCTGTAGATACCGTATCTGTCAGAATGTCATAGGGCACACTTGAATTTGTAAGCTGACCATGAACTCTCAGCATCTACCTGCTGGACCACACATTTCTATTTGTACACAGTGCCTTATTCTAGATACTCGTTCAGGGCTTATTAAAGCGACTGAGACCTCTCCCCCGCCCCCTCCCCCTCCCTCCCTTCCCACT
>NW_022196904.1:188674967-188688921 GCF_008632895.1 Mastomys coucha
CCACTACTTACTCTATTTCTTCTCCAGTCTTTCCCAACTCCTACCCAGGTCTAACCTTAGGTGAGTTGCCAAGCATGATCGGCTGCATTCCCCCTCCAGCCCCTGTAAATTTCTATGTTGAAGACTTAACTCTCAGGACCTTAGAATGTGGTCTTTACTTAGAGGCAGACTTTACTTAGGCAATTAAAAGGAGGGGCCGCTATCCTGAGTCCTTATCATTCGCCAGTGCGCTTACAGAAGGTGGGAAAGATGAGACGGGTGCTCAGTGTGAACGACACAGGTTTGGAGACAGAGACACCATAATGACTCTACAGGCAAAGGGGTGGGTGACAAAGAGGGCTGGCCGAGCAGCAGAAGCTCAGGCAGGCGCACAGACTCTTCCCTGGGGACTCATCCAGAAGGAGCCAGCTCTTCAGAAATCTTCATTGTGGACTTGCATCTTCCAGAACTAAGACAATACTTTTCTGTTGTTTAAACCACCAAGCATGTTCTGTTGGGGACTCCGGGAAAGATTGTGTGACTCGTCTACCCCTTTTATTCTCTCCATCACATCCCTGGCTAGGCTCCATGCATCCTCACCTGGGCTTCTCTCAAATCTAACATTTTATTTCCACTCTCATTTGTCACATATTCTGACATCCTCCAAAGGCCCAGATTAAGAGCTCTCTGCTTCAAGATGGCTGATCAGAATACCCTGAAGTCAAAGCTCAGGTGAGATACGTCTTCTATACACCTACTTCCTATCAGTCAGGTAGGAGCCTGCTTGGCTTCAACAGTAGACAGCCAAGAGACAAGGGAGCCACTGTGCTCTGTAAGTTCAGGGGATCTCTCTACCAGAAAGTACATTCGGGGTATGGTGATGGTATGGAGGAGTGTCCTGGAGGAGTGGACTTCGTGAGTCTTAAGGGGACATAAAGGGAGGCCCTCTGCAGCCACACCTGCTTCTGAGAACACACAGTCCATTTTCAGCAACTGAAATGAGCCAGGAAATAGAGCCACCCCCACTCCACCCCCATTATCTGGGACATGTGCCTATGCCAAAGCTCTCTGTGGTCGTAGTTCGGCTGGCTTCCTATAAGGAGTCTGTATTCTTCTCACTCAGTATTAGAGAGACTCCACTTACCTAACTCTGAAAGACAGCCCGGCCCAAGGGATCCTAGAGTCCTCTTGTTCCTAACTGGGTAATTTCGCTACCCTTACCTCACCCCACCCACACCCCTGGAGTTACAGCTAGCAATGTCTGGAGACATGTTCAGCTGTCACAAGTGAAAGGCCAATGCCACTGATGTCCAGTAGGGGAGAGGCCAGGAGGGAGAGCTGCTAAGTACCTTGCAATACAGGACAGGACCACAAAGGAGGAGCTGACTGCATGGTAAGGGAAGCAGCTAAGAGATCTTACTGTAGAGACATTATTTGCTCTGTGTGTGTGTGTGTGTGTGTGTGTGTCTCACGTGTGTGTGTGAGCATGAACACTCTCCCCATTTTCAAATGTCAGGTAGAGAACAGACATCCCTCCCTTTTAGGACTCTCATCATTGAGACCTCTGTTGTTGCAGGGAACAAAACAAAATATAGAAGAAGCCCAAGTCTAAAACTCCATTTACCTGGCTATGTCAATTTTGTGGCTGAATTCTTTATTCTTTCACATGGTCACATAGGTTCCAAGCCATAATGACCTTTATTATTTAAATGAGTTATGTTTATAACTTTACCTCTGGGGTTTACTTGTTTTTCCCCCTCAAGCAAATACACAAACAACAACAACAACAACAAAAACAGATTAGTTTAGAAACTGTGCCAGAACACGTATCAGTTAGCCAATTACAGCTTTTAAACGAGTACAGTGAGTCCTGGGCTGCAGGCTGGCAAATGTATGTTGTCTTCAAAAAGACAGATATTGATGGATGAACCCCCAGAACCCTTCGGTGCCTCTTCGTTAGAGGGTGCAGCAAGGATAAGGAGCCCTTGAACACCTCGGGGAAACAACCGCTTCATCAAGATTCTGAGATCGATTAGTGTCTGTGAGTGTGGGAGAATGGGTGTCTGGTTAGGAGAACAAAGATGGCGAAGGTCAAAGGCTGTGAGCTGCAGAGGGTCTGCTCCAGGGCTGGCTATGCTGAGCGTGGGCCTTCTCTGCAGCCTATGTCAGGCCCAGGCAGAGAGGCAGGGGAATGACTTACAAAGCAGTGCTTGTACCTGTGGTGAGCACAGCAGGGGCCCAGAGGCCTGTCTTGCTCCCTGGCATGGACCCCATGGTTCTCTGAGCCTGCCAGGGAGTCCCCATCAGCTTCAGGGGGCAGGCCAAAGCATGAAGAATATGGTACCAGAAACATTCCAGAGGCCAAAAGGCAGAGGTCTCCTGGCAGCCCTAATGGATGCCAGCCTGCTCCCTCCCTCTGTCAGAGCATCTCCGTGGGGCAGATGCTAAACTGGGTGCTGAGATGTTAAAAGATACAGATGTTGGAATCGCTCCCTGTCCATGCTGGGCTGTGGGAACGGCAGTCTTCTGTCTGCACACACTATGTCCTGTGCTCCAACTAGTAGCTGTGTGGCCTTGAGCCACTTCCCTACCCTTTCTGATCCCAGGCTCATCTCCAGGCTCCCAGTGCCCCTTTCACTTTGCGGACTAATGAAGCTCCTTTGCTTCTTTTCCTGATACTTGTGCAAACCACCCAAAGAAGTCCTGCTTTCCTCCCCTGGAGGCTGCTGCCAGTGTACTCAGAACTGGGAAGCAGCCGCATGAACTGACATAGACCTCGATATAAAAAAGAACAGCGTCTCATCAGTGGCTGAGGGCTAAGATAACCCTGGCATGTGGTCTCCTGGGAGCCTGCCCAGTGCGTTCCAGCTAGAGTGTGCCCAGGCATGGACGTAGGTAATGCAAGTGAGGCTTAGGAAAGATGCTGTCCGAACACTCCCAATCTGTGATCTATATCACATACCAGAGGTCTGGGCTGCCACAAGCCCCACAGGGAACAAAGTGGACCGGATGGCTTTTGAAATCTCTACCACTCACAAATAAATTACATTCACTGGGGGACACACTCAAACCCATTAACCACAGAGATCTGGGCCATGTTATTCTGGTTGGGTGGAAGATGTCCCAGCCTTCAGCAAATGCCAGTGTCTGGATTTTGCACTGGAGGTCCCCCTAAGTAAAGGAGACATCACCAGGAAGCATTCTTATTCGTACCAAATCATCTCACCGTCTGTTTATGGAAGATCAGAGCAAGAGCAGGTGAGCGTCAAAGGTCCCCAGCTGCAGATGACAGAGTGGTCCCTTGGTCCTGGGCTGCCAAAGCAGTCACAATGCTCAACTCACCCCTCAGCATAGTAAAGCAAAGCTGAAAGTCCAGCCACAGCCCAAGGGTAGCACTCCATCTCACACAGAGAAAGTAGAAATAGAGAAGTCATTGAGGTGGTTCAAGACAGGCTGAAGAGCAGCTATGTCTTGTGTTGGTGGGGGAAAAAGTCCCATAGGAGAAACCATAACAATCACAAGCTTGCCAGAGAGCTCCTTTATGTCAGAAAAAATGGCCATCGGGTAGTCCTCTGGCAGCTCTGATAGGATCACTTCTAACCTGTGAATCTAATTCCACCCCAGAAGGGTCTAGAAAGACAAACGCCAAACCTTGAAAATGGAGGTTGAAGGCCGAGAAAGTACTGGCCAAAGCTCTCTCCCCCCACCCGCCTCCCTCCCTGACTGTGCTTGCTACCTTTTGCTTTTAAAATACTAGACACACCATATATTACTTGAATGACCAAAAGCAAGCAACTGAGGTGTTATTTTACACTTCCCAAACAAATAGGTTAAACCAGAGTTCAATGTCCAAAGGCTTGTCTTAATCTCAGGACCACGCCTAGTAGGGAAACAATATACACCTGCGCAGGCCACGCCCACCCTCTTTTTGCAGTCTTGTGAGTCGCTGCCCCTTAGGGCATCCACTAGGAAGGTGTTGGGAGGAATAACTAAAGCTAATAAGAAACCCTTTCCAACACCCAGGGGCTCCTCAGCCACACTAGCTAGGCTTGGGCTTGTCCCAACACAGCCCCGCCAGGTATAAGGACCCGTTTAAGGAAAATCTTAACGAACTCGTTGATGGATGTTGGGAGAGAATGGAGGCTAGGGTGGGAGGTGGCCCGCAAGTCTCAACCCCAAATCCGAAATCCATTGGCAGTTAATCAAAAACTATGCACACTCTGAGCTCAGCCATGTCATACTGCGATGGGCTGAGATTTGGAAGCTCCCACCGTTCCGCGGAAACCCAGACTTTGTCCTACAGAGATTTTTCACCACGAACACATCTGCTCGGATTTCAAAAGATCATTACTGGTAAGGTGCCCCAGCCCCGCGGGGCCATTGCAACTTCTACAAGCATGCAGGGTGATCGATATTTATAAATACCTTTTTCTTTCACCATGGCAACCGGGTCCTTGGCTGAGGGCACCGAAAGCAACAGGAATGAACTCTAGGCGTGCACGCAGACCGATGGCCTCTGCGGAGGCTGCGAGGAGATGCCCCCGGCTCCCACACGCCAAGCCGGGCAGCCTCGCGAAGTCCCGCCCCCGCCGCGGCTCCCACGCCCGCCCGCCGGCCCGCCCGCCCGCACGGCGGCCGCGCCCTGCTCCCGGACGCTGTCTTCTGGCTGAAACCACTCGTTCCAGCTGCTGCGGTAGCAAATGCAAAATTCCAGCGCCCTAATCTCCGGTCACTGACACCACCTTGCATTCCTGCCGCCCGGGAACATGTTCCTGAGCCCTGGCCCCCCTCCCGGGGTCTGATAAATGATTGCCGGAGGAGGAAGGAGGCCAAGCCACACACTGCCAGGGACTGTTCCCATAAGTAAACTCGTCAATTGTTAGCTTGTTAGTGTCTTATGACAGCTGCTTCCAATCCTGATTACAGCCTCTTTCAGGCAAACTGAGTAAGTAAAATTTGCCTTAATAGAAAAATATTGCCAAGGCTCCTCCAAGTTCATTTTCCTCTGAATAATGCCATTTGATTGCACACACACACACACACACACACACACACATATTTTTATTTGTGAATGGGGATGGGGTAGGAGGAAGGAAGAGGGGAATGAGACAGAGAGAACCCTAACAGAGGCCTTTCAGGATCCGATTCCTTATCCAGGATCAGAATTAAAATCTGACTTATCCAGTTGGGGAAGATTCTAGCTTCTGTTTTCCCTCTGCTGCTTCAGCGTATTCCTCTTCAACCACGCGGCTGTGTTGTGTGAGGGAGGAACCCTAGTCACAATTAAGGAGCAAAGAGTGCCCCTGCTCCATCCAGGACTGGCCTGACTTGACTAGCAGGAGGGCATCACGGGCTGAGAGGGCAGCTCCTGGGTTGGCTTTCTGACCTGGGAGGTCACAGGCAGGTCTGCCAGCCGAGGACTTCCTGGTTCACAAAGCTGCACCTGTCTCCCAGATCCAGCCTCACACACCCAGTGTATACATCCACCAGTGTGGGAGAGATGTGGATAAGCAAGAGACAAAAAGACAGACATTGTACCGCTCAGGGAGATGAGCAGATGGCCAGCCAACACATCTTTCAGAACCAGAATGCACAGCCAGTATTAGATGGTATTTACTGCAAATATTTTAACGTGTTGGGTCTAAGAGAGCCAGGGGAACAGAAAGGAAGGGAGCCGACCAACCTGCCTTAGCTTTGACTCAGAGTGTCACTGGCTGGAATAAATTGGTGGGGCTGGAGAAGGGAGAGAAGCACCCATTTCATCTTGGGCAGGTCTTGCCCGCTGGCTTTCTGATGTGTAAAAGTAGCAGTTGTGGCATTCCTACATCTGTGACTCAGGCTTTACTATTGATAGCTTGACTGTCTCCGTCTGTCCCCTCCAGCTTCTGTGTTGTCTTTTCTATGATACCCTTCACCCACACTATTCCTGCCTGGTGTGGCCCCACTGGGGCTGGGTCATGCTTTTCCCATGTCAGTGCCCAGCTGGAGTGTAAACCTTGAAGAGGCTAGAAGCGGTTTTTCTAGCCTCCATTCATAGCCATGAGCCAAGCAGGAGGAGGACACCAACCACAGTGCAGAGGGATGCCCGTTCGAGAGCATCCCAGAAGGAGACAAGCTCTTTGAGTTCCCTGATTTCATGGTTAAATCTGCACTTGTCTTCTTTCCTTGCCCCAATCATCCTCAGCCGTTAAAGAGATGTTGACAAGTAAAATCAGCTGCAGAGAGCTGGAATTAGCTTCATCGATGAGCAGAGCAGGTGAGCGTATTCTGTTACGCTTGTTGCGCAAATAGATCAGTATTGCACTTAAGCCTGGCTCTCCAAGGATCTCGTGTTATTCATCTGAAAGCCGAAGACTAGCAGAGCTGAATACCTGGTTTCTAATCCCCAGCACAGCACAACAAATAGATAAAAAAACAAGTGGCTGACATCTCTCTCCCCACCCCTACCCTTTCCCCCCTGCTGGATGTCTCAGCAAATTCATTTGATTTCCAGCTCAAGCCCAGTCATTCACAGATGCACCTGATACTGTAAATGTCATTAGTTCCATCACTTTTTAACTCTACATGACAGCTTTTCTGAACAAACCCGTGCACCTCTGGGGACAAACTGCACCACAGAGTCTAGAAAGGCGCTGGGAGCCGAGGACCAGCTGCTGTCTATTCATTTTCAGAAACGCCTTCTCTACAGGAAAATACTACACAGTGGCACACACACACACACACACACACACACACACACACACACACGCATGCACACACGCACGTGCGCACACCAGTGTTTTCCATGGAAAGAATTTGTCCCGCAGTCAGTGTGGATGACTCACCAGCAGTTAAGTGCTAAATGCCAGTCCTGTGGCAGAAGTCCCCTGAGAATCAGACACTGCTACTTTAGTATAAAAGCGTCCATTCTGTCCCCTCAGACAACCAGAGGCCACTGCTCGAGTTATTTTTGTCTACGCTGCCTCAGGACTAGATGCTTCAAAACCAGAAGCCAATAGAGATATCTGCTATTTACACTGAAAGCTAGGGAGGAGATGAGGGAAACCCAAGAAGCAGGAGAATCAGGGGGGCAGGATAAACCAGGGGGGGGAACAAAGTCTATAGGTCATGAGAAACATTCTTTTATTCAGTTTTCTAAAGATGATTTTCAGTGAAATTAGTTAGGTCAGCTCACCCGGATGAGACATGCTTATGGCGCAGCACAGATGCAGGGTGTGTGTGTGTGTGTGTGTGTTTCTGTGCCTGTTCGATCTCAACCCTCCACCCAACTGCTACTTTTTCACCTGCTTGCAAAATAAAGTCAAGATCATTCATCATGTGACCCAAGTATGGAGGCCATATTGCTGGAGAGAAAAGTCTTGCAACCTTCCCCTCCACACACACACTCTTGAGTAAAAAGTCAAGCATCCATCACTGAAGAGAAAAGCTTACTCTGAGGAAAATGTGAGCAGGCCGTGTGGAAGGCCCTTTTCACCTCAGAGCCTGCTGCACAGGCACCTGTAATGCAGGAGTGCCAGGATCCTGCCAAGTCCCTACAACGGTAAGGTGTGCAGGTAATATCTCCAACACCTCTTGACATCCTCTCTAGCAGAATCCAGTAGAAATGCACGTGCACACACACACACACACACACACACACACACACACACACACACCAGAGAACAAGTCTCTTATTTCCTCTCTACTGTATGCTTACATCTGCCAACCCCACTTCGGATGCTAGTGGGATACTGGCTCGTGTCCGGCGTCACACAGACAGCACAGTGACTAGGAAGGCACATTGGGCACAGACAATTCTCAGCCCCAGCTGGGACGTCAGGATAGGAGGTGAACACAGCCTGGCTGGGAAGGGTGGGGCACAAATGACCTTTCCCAGCAGAGGTCATGGGATAGAAGGTATCAAGTAGCCGACTGCTTGTAGTCTTGTGGGCGGCAGAGGAAGCACAAGCTTAGGTGGGTGGCAGATCACAGAGGGGCTGACCGTGCATGCCATGCTATGAAGAAGAGGCTGGACTTTGGAAGTGATGGAGCTAGAATATCAAGTCTAAGCTACTTCTTAATTCTGAAATTGAGTTCTAAGGTCTTTGGCAGCATCTCAAAATCCCCCTGTGACCTGTTTCCAACACTGTGTGGTCAACATATTTCCCATGTTTAGCAGACTGTCTGATATGGACTAGATGTCCAGGAAGTATCTGGGTTTGTTAGTTTATTTAAAATCTCTCTGATAATAGGGGTGGGAGGATCACTGTACACACCACACATGCAGCATTTGTTTTAAAAGCACAGTTCATTTGGGAGTCTTACAGTTCTGGGGTGATCACTTCATGTCCATAATGAGGCTATGTGCTTGGAGGCATGAAGGCATGAAGATTTATCATTTACTTCCACCCCCAAGTATGTTCTGCAGCTCCTTCAGGGACAAACAGGTAGACACCGGGCATTCACTGCTGGAGTTCAATGACTCAGGTTCCACGGGGATGAGGCCTGAGCTGCAGATCTTTTCCTTAGTGACTGATGACCCCGAGCCTAGCCAGCGAGCTCACAAAATGGGAAGATGACACAAAACTTGCAAACCACTATGAAAGCGGTACCACATCTGAAAGATAATCTTTACACCCTCCACTGGTCAAAATAATGATCTGTGTGGCAGTTACCACAACCTAAGGTCAATGACTGAAAGCAGCGAGTGATTACAAATGCCCCCTGCAGTCTGGGACAAAATTCCTCCCAGTCTGGCTCCTTGGGTCCTGCTAACTCTAGAGTGTACAACAGACAACTCTTAGGATTTTTCTTCACCAGTCTCACCCGCTCAATGCCGAGCCAAGCCCTGGTCCTCGAGTCCTTAGAGGAGAAGGATTCAGACACTTACTTCCAGGGTTTCCCGGTGATCCTCAAGAGCCAGGTCTGAGTTTGGATCTAAGCAAGAGGTCATAGCTCAAGAAAATGCCAGACAGTTGCTGCAGTTTATGAAAAGGTCACGATAAACAACCCACGGAGGACAGAAATGGCAGAGTAAACAAGATCAGTCATCTTTCTGCAATTTGTTCCTGGAGTCTGAGACTCTTTTCTGATCGTCTTGCAGACTTCAGCCTCATTTCAGGTGCGTGAGACATTTACACATACGGAAAGAGCTGTGACTGCCTCGCACAGAGGCATCATGAGAAGCAGGCTACTGTAACCAGCTTTCTCCTTTTCTCTCATGTCTGCCAGGTGTACGCTCAGGGTTTCAGCTCTAGAGCGTCGGCTTCATCAGGCAGGGTTGCACTGCCTTCACTGCTGATCTCCCTGCCCTTGGGTAGTTACTGCCACCAAGACTCCGACTCGACTCTGGCACATCGACTCTAGTGTTTATTTTTGCAAAAGATTATGAGCTCTCTTGGGAAGGAGTTCACACGTTATGGCTTCTGTAGGCAGGCAGTAATGACATTATGTTAGAATGCAACATTCGATGAAAACTAAGTACTTTAGTCAATGGTCCCTTGATGTAATAAATACCTGAAAGTATTTCCCTTGTGAGAAATAAGGTTTACTATGAGCAGGTTTTAGTCCACAGGCAGTAGGCTCCAATGCTCTCAGACCTGTGGTGGGGAATGTATGACATCTCAGGGCTGTGGATTCAGAGAAGAAGCAGGGTCTCCATGACCAGGAGACCTCACTCGAGGCTCCACCTTTACCATTTTCTTCCCCTTCAGCACCAACTTGGAACCTCGAACACAGAAGCCTCAGGTACCTTCCAGATCTAAATACAGCTGTTGACAGCTTACCATATGAAACATCTAAGTTCCAAATAAATATTTGTTAAAAAAAAATAACAGACTGGAAAAAATCCAGCTTTTAATTTACTTTTAACTTTAAAAGGAAATTAAATTGCTTGCAAGTATTTGCCAAGGCCCAAATGGACAGTGACCTTGAAGAGAAAGCAAGCTGCAGGAGACACACTCAGTGAAGTCACTTTGTAAACTCTACCCATGCTTTTCTCACTTAACCTTTGTCACAGATTACAGGATGCCAATCATGTGTCAGCTGCCATTCCAGCCTGGTTCCCGTCACCACCTCATATGGTCCTCATCTCAAACGGATATGGCACAGGTTAGGACACTGTGTATGAGCTAAGAGTCAGGTTGGTCCAAGTTCAAAGGCACAGACTCTGCCTTTGAGGATCTGTGTCTTCCATGCTATGGGAGTTGTGATACCCCTCCTTCTTATTCCCAGACTACACATCATATACACCAACGTATACATACAGGTACACACACACATGAGACACACAAACACAAATCTACAGAAGTGCTTGTGTGCACACATGAACACACAAAGTCAGACATATAATCACAGAGGTATGAACACATGTCCATGCAAGTAAACACATGTACACACACACATACACATATATACACACATATTGGCATATATGCATCCACTCAAGTATACACACATACACACAAACACACACACGGCAAGCACAAACAGAGAGATGCAAACACACATCCATGTAAGTGCTTATGTGTACACACCACACATATATTCACAGAGGTATGTACATACACATACTGACACACACGCATTCACTCAAGTGCACACATACACACACACACACATACACACACACACACATTTCACATACAGGGGCAAAACACTCCATGCAAGTATCCAAACACATGCACACACTCCCCACAGAAAGACAGGCAAGCACCCATGTCCATGAAAGTCATGATCCATGCAACACCTGCCCACCCCCAATGCCCCCAGCCCACATGCTTGTTAACTTTTGTTTCAGAGGACCTGAAGCAATGGACACAATGCTACATCTTGCCTTGTACATGTTAAATAATCTCTCTCCTGATAGTTTATAATGGTCTGATGTCATATTTTATGTGTTGGGATCTGAAAGACAAGGGTGTCATGACCCTGTTCTTCCAGGTACAGCCTCACTGGGCACAGAAGTCGGTACCCAGATCCACATGTCTTTGATTATGCTGTTCAATAATTAGCTCTGTCTAATTCTCAGGAAGTCGTGTTTTGGGGTTTACATGAAGAGTTAAAAGTCTTTTGTTGGTCATGGAATTTTTTTTTTAAGATTTATTTACTTTATTTATATGAGTACACTGTAGCTGTCTTCAGACACACCAGAAGAGGGCATTGATCCCATTTCAGATGGTTGTGAGCCACCATGTGGTTGCTGGGAATTGAACTCAGGATCTCTGGAAGAGCAGTCAGTGCTCTTAAACCACTGAGCCATCTCTCCAGTGCACAGAATTTTGCAAGATACAAACACCCTGCGTTTCTCACCCCCATCCTAGCTTGGCCTCTCTGGTTACCCAGTGCCCTGGCACGTCCCAGGAAACATGCTATTTCTTATTCTCCTGGGAAATTTCAGTCAACACCTCAGGAACAAGCCAAGTCAAAGGAGCGGCATGAATAGCCATCACTCCCTTCGTGGCCACAAGAGACATAGTTTGAGATGGGACTGTGCTGCCCACACACCACGCTGTGAAAATCTGCAATTTGTATGTCTAAGGAGGCATCAATGAAGATGAAGACTAAAGTCACAGAGCACACTTGTCCAGGGTTGGTGACATAGCTGCACAGGAATGGCCCCACCCTCCTGCCTGGCCTCTGACCAGCAGCAATGTGATTACGCCACACTGGCCACACAGGAAGCCGGCACAGACATAGGCAGGGCTGGTCCATGTACGCCATGCTCAGTGGCCTTGGGCACATTGTTTTCCCTCTGTGGGATTCAGCCATCACATCTGTGAATGGTAGTAACACATTCCAATGGGAGGTAGAGTAAGGACAAGGCCAGTTTCCTGGGTGTGCAACCTGTGGGAGATGGGGTCACAGTGACATCTGTAATGATATAGTCTTTCAATTTACACTTTGTAAGTGAAGTCCAAAGGGGCAATGGAGCACACGTGCCGCCAGATGAGACGTGCATGGTATGTGTGCCCTGCTGCCCCCTTATCATGGCCCGTCGGCTGTGGCCCATGAGCATAGAAGTCAAGGTATCCCGGTAAGTGAAATTCAAGACTATGGGAAATGGAGCAAGGTCCTCCCCATGGTTAAGCTGACACTCCAGTCAGATCCTTTTCCTTGAATGTAGTAAGAAGGCGAGAGGGACCCCATTGCTCCCTTCCCACTCATACAGCCTTCCTGTGTAAGTCCCGGGTAAGCCACTCTGAAAATGGTGGCCCTGAAGCTCCTGGCTGCACAATGAGTCAGGAGCACCTGAAGGAAGAAGAGTGGACAATGGGCGGGGTGGACAATGAGATGCGTGACTTCTGTGTATGTGCCCGAGGGGTGGGAAGAACTTTAGGAACGGCTGGGAGATAGCTTTGGGGAGAAGAAATTTAGAGGGCAAATTGATAAATTGCCACTTGAATAAATGTGCAGAGGGAAAAGAAAGAGCCATGTGTGTGGACACAGGTGCCCCAGACAGAGTGGGATCAAATGCCAAGGTAAGAGCTTTCCTGGGAAGTCAAAGCATAGAGAAGCTGGCAGGATGTATGTGTGTGCACATGTGCATATGTATGTGCAAGTGTGTATGTGCATGTGTGTGTGTATGTGCGTGTGCATGTGTGTGCGTGTGTGTATGTGTGTATATGTGCATGTGTGTATGTGTGTGTATGTGCGTGTGTGTATGTGTGTGTGTGTGTGCATGTGTATGTGTATGTGTGCGTGTGTATATGCGTGTGCATGTGTGTATGTGTGTGCGTGTGTGTATGTGTGTATATGTGCATGTGTGTGCGTGTGTGTATGTGTGTGTGTGCGTGTGTGTACGTGTGTGTGTGTGTGTGTGTGTGTGTGTGTGTGTGTGTGTGTGTTGAAAGGTGGACAGGCTGTCACTAATCTCTTGGTGCTTCCTTTTGAGCTGAAAAGTCACTGAAGATCCCGAGTGCAGAGCCCAGGATCTGGTTGCAGTGAGCAGAGAGAAAGGAGGAGCACAAAGGTGCAGGGCATTGAGTTAGGGCACTGAGTTAGGGAACTGAGTTAGAGCACTGAGTTAGAGCACTGAGTTAGGGAACTGAGTTAGGGAACTGAGTTAGGGAACTGAGTTAGGGAACTGAGTTAGGGAACTGAGTTAGAGCACTGAGTTAGGGAACTGAGTTAGAGCACTGAGTTAGAGCACTGAGTTAGAGCACTGAGTTAGGGAACTGAGTTAGAGCACTGAGTTAGGGAACTGAGTTAGGGCACTGAGTTAGAGCACTGAGTAAACAGACAGACAGACAAATGAAGAGAATCTCTAGGCTGAGAAGACAGCACAGCACAAAATGATGAGAGGAAGGAAAGTGACTGGAGAAGAAATGAATTCTAAGGACCAAGAGAGTTTCAACGTTAAGAAATGAACAAAAGCTGGGCGGTGGTAGCGCACGCCTTTAATCCCAGCGCTTGGGAGGCAGAGGCAGGTGGATTTCTGAGTTCGAGGCCTTCCTGGTCTACAGAGTGAGTTCTAGGACAGCCAGGGCTACACAGAGAAACCCTGTCTCGAAAAACAAACAAACAAAAAAAACAAACAAACAAACAAAAAAAGAAATGAACAAAAGAGATGCCAATAAGATACCGAATTCTGAGGAGAGAAAAGTCTGAGATGATTTCAGTGAACGAAGAGGAGAGAGTCCAAACACTGTGAGAAACCAATAAAAGTTACTATATTTCATAGAGTAAATTAGTCCAAGACCAAGACTAAACTTTGGACTTCAAAGGTGTTATTATTCTCCAGATATTCAGTGAGGGAAAAAAAATAAGTAACCAAAAAGCAAAATCCTCACCATCTACAGAGAGAAATGCATGTTATATAACCTTAGATTCCCAGCAGGACCAGTGTGTGAAGGACAGAAGGACAAAGGGCCTGCACTGAGCACACCCTGGTGGACGGGAAGAACCTATCTGATGAACCTTACACTCAACCAAAGCTTTTCAGACATAAAGGCAATGGCAGACCCCGAGTACACACACACACACACACACACACACA
>NW_022196904.1:188689851-188714571 GCF_008632895.1 Mastomys coucha
AAAAGGCAGTCTAAGTTATCCACATAGACGAAAAGGCAATCTAAGTTATCCATATAGACGAAAAGGCAATCTAAGCCATCCACATAGACGAAAAGGCAGTCTAAGCTATCCATATAGACGAAAAGGCAGTCTAAGCTATCCATATAGACGAAAAGGCAGTCTAAGTTATCCATATAGACGAAAAGGCAAACTAAGTTATCCACATAGACGAAAAGGCAAACAAGGCAGTCTAAGTTATCCACATAGACGAAAAGGCAGTCTAAGTTATCCACATAGACGAAAAGGCAGTCTAAGTTATCCACATAGACGAAAAGGCAGTCTAGGTTATCCATATAGACGAAAAGGCAATCTAAGTTATCCATATTTTTATGCCAAAAAAAGAAAAGAACTCATATTGTCAAGGAGTCTCTGAGTTAGATCATATATAATTATATATTACATATATAATGGGACAATACCTGAAGAGACCAAATATGTTCACCAAACAGAACCTATTTTTTCTCAAGCAAATCAATGATTTATTGGGTCATTTTATTGTGCAAACATAGTGGAATTTATAAGCACGCATACTGGGCTTAAGAGCCACCTCCTTAATATATGTAAATGAGTACACTTGGACTAGCTGGGATAATTGGGGTCAGAACTAGCAATGTCTTGATAAATAAATATGCCCCTAAGTGCCTTCCTAGGATGTGGTCACATGTTAAGGAGAGACTAGGTCTCATGGCACCAAGCTTTAGAGCCATGAACCATTTATAATGACATTCCAAGTGCTTACATGTATACAAACTCTCTTTTAAAATGCTGAAACCGCTTCAAGGTGCTGCAGATTAACCAATGGCTGCTAGTGCTCTGTGTCATAGGCCAAGTCACCGTACTTCTGGAAGAGCTGCCCTATAAGGCCATTTTCTTCCCCTTATTCCTACAACCCCCAGGACGACAGACAGCACTTTGCTTATGTGTTTGATTTATTGAAGTTTGGGGAAAAACTCGGAAAGAAAGAAAGAGAAATGCTTTTGAATGTAAATTATTTTCTTGGATTGAGATCTGAAAAACACATTTGGTCTTTCTTGAATAAAATATAAGGGCTCTAAGAACCTTTGCTGGATATAAATTTCTGCACAGAAAAGAAAAATCAACTAGCCAACAAAGGTAGTGCTGAGCCATAAAACCTATAATGGAAGCCAATGGGATAAAACTCTGAAAGAAATGAATGGCTGGTGAGGTAACCCAATCACAAAAGAACACACATGGTGTGCACTCTCTGATAAGTGGATATTAGCTCAGAAGATTGGAATACATGAAGTACAATCCACAAACCACAAGAAACTCAAGAAGAAGGAAGACCAAAATATGGACACTTCATTCCTTCTTAAAAGGGGGAACAAAATACCCATGGAAGGAGTTGCAGAGATTAACTATGGAGCAGAGAATGAAGGAAGGACAATCCAGCCTGATATAGCTGTCTCCTGAGAGGCTCTGACAGTACCTGACTAATACAGAAGTAGAGTCTCACAGCCATCCACTGAACTGAGTACAGGGTCCCCAATGAAGGAGTTAGAGAAAGGACCCAAGGAGCTGAAGGGTTTGCAGCCCCTTAGGAGGAACAACAATATGAACTAACTAGTACCCTCAGAGCTCTCAGGGACTAAATCACCAACCAAAGAGTACACATGGTGGGACGGATTGCTCCAGCAGCATGTGTATAGTAGAGGATGGTCAAGTCAGGCATCAATTGGAGCAGAGGCCCTTAGCCCTGTGAAGGTTCTGTGCCACAGTGTAGGGGAATGCCAGGGCCAGTAATCGGGAGAGGGTGGGATGGTGAGCAGGGGGAGAGGGAACAGGGGTTTGTTCTTATTGTTTTTTGTTTGTTTGTTTGTTTTTGTTTTTGTTTTTGGAGGGGAAACTGGGAAATATGACATATAAATAAAGAAAATAATAAAAGAAAAAAATTAACCTAAAAAAAAAAAAAGAAATGAATGACTATTGACTCATTCATTGTGCTGATAAACAAGACACCTTGTGAGTTTACAGCACAAAGCATTTCCTCCCAGAGGCTGGGAATGGCCTGCAAAGCCAAGAGACAGAAACTGAGACTTCTGTCAGATTGCCTTCTCATGGTAACAACAGCAACGTTCCTAACACATTTTAAAGCGATGTAGAGAGAGATTTGAATCTGAGACACTGGGAATATGCTCTGCAGGTTTGCAGAAATGCTAGAATCTGTGACACTGGGAATATGCTCTGCAGGTTTGCAGAAACACTTGCCTCAGAGGAGATAAGGGAGAGCTTCAAGTGTTAGGTGATCCTTTCCAGCCACAGAAGAACCTCAAACACTGGCCGGACTTGACATCTTTCTCCAACAGCTGTTACTTGGCGAAACTGAACTGGATGACTCCTGCTTTTTTGTTTGTTTGTTTGTTTGTTTGTTTGTTTGTAGGGAACTTTCGATAAGGGATTTATTTTTAAAAATGTGTTAGACACAGTTGCTCACATCCTTGTTAAACTCCTAATTAAAGCCGGCCAGCTGAACTGTGGTCTGTTAAGTTCAGTTGAAGCATTACTAAGAACATTAAGATCACACTGCGTTTCCACTGAGGAGAATACAGGACTAAGTGGTGACCTTGATAACTAGGGAGCTACTTACCCAGTCTCCACTGTCCCCGCGGTGCTGATTGATGCCTACCAAGTGATTGCAGAGATTGCCTGTCCCCTTCAAGGACAAGTCAGGCCTATGAGATGGATAAGACCAACACATATGACTACGCACTAGAATCACGTTAGCACTTCAAGGAGTAGACAAATATGGAGGAGAACTGAGAATTCCCCAGAACATTCTACTGATATAAAAAAATGACCTCATACACTATCTGGGTCAGGATGGACAGAGGGAAAGAGCTGGATGCTGGAAGTAGACCTCGTAATTTGACCTTTCTCTCAAGATCTTCCTTTCCTCCTTTATGGGTCTAATGCTGAGTCATGAGACATCTCCTCCTTCGCGCAGGCTGCCTGCAAACCCTTCCAACGATGCTTGATACATGTTTGTTTGTTTTTCTGGATACTATGAGTCAGAATTGTCTTGTATTTTTCTGATGAGTTTCAATTGCCATCTATAGCTATCAAACTGGATGATCTAAAGAGCAAGCAAAGAAATCTTAAGGGCTACCAGGGGGCATTTGCAGAGCAAGTATGAAACTAGCTAAACGATGCCACAGGGGAATGGCCTAGCTACCTTTGCATAGTATGTTACAGTCAAGCATGCTGTAGTGTCATGAATTGTCCTAAAGTGTAAGATGTCACATATCAAAATAATGTAGCTACTGTGGAAAGAGTCTATACGGTTCAAGTCAAAAATTCTATTTAGATTATCATATGCCCCAGCAATTCCACTGCTATATAAATACTCAAGAGAACAGGAAGCATATGACCATAAAATACCTTACACAGTGTTCATAGAGGTCCAATTTATAATAACCCCAAAGTAGAGGTGATGCAGATGACTCTATAGAATGTGGTGTGTCTGTGCAGTAGAGCAGGACTCATCCATGAAGACACAGAATGGGGTCATATAGACTGTGGGATATCACTCATCTATGAAGCGAGAACGGAGTCATGGCATACTTCAACATCAATGAACATTGAAAATACTTCTCTAGTCCAGTGGTTCTCAACCTGTGGGTTATGACACGTTTGGGATCAAACTACCCTTTCACAGGGGTCAACTAAGATCATTGGAAAACAGAAATATTTTTATATTATGATTCATAACAGTAGCAAATTTACAGTTATGAAGTAGCAATAAGAATTTTTACGGTTGGGGTCAGCACAACATGGGGAGATGTGTTTAAAGGTCACGGACGGTATTAGGAAGACTGAGAAGCACTGTTCTGGTTGGAAGCGTTCAGACAGAAAGGTCACATGTGTGATTCCAATCTTATGAATCTCCAGCCCCAAGATCAGTCTTTAAGGACACATAACTAAAACACATCAAGCATGTCAGCATATCATCCACTCAAATCAGTGATTTAGATGAGAAAGTTTCCTGCGTCAACAGTAACTTGCCTACATTCCCAGGCCTGAAAATAAAATAAAGAAGCAGAAGACAATTATTAATAAATCAAAATTAAATAAAAATGAGGCATGGTGAAGCAGGTGGCATAACGAAGTGGAGTATGCCCTCCTTTTGTTTTTCTATTGTTATTCAAATCGCTGGGGTAATTTTCTTTTGCTCACATTTTGGGTTAATTTTATCTAATTTCCAGTTCAAATGTCAAGTCCCGTTTTTCTTTCCTTGGCCTCTCTGGTATTCTTTCCTTTGGAAAATAACTGCATTAGTTACCTAGGCAACTACTTACCCTCTCATATATTGGGAGTAGTGGGAGAAAAGGGGGAAATATTTTTTAAGGTCCCACTGAATATATAAATATTCTTATTTTTTTCTTTTAGGGGGTCATGATTTATTTGCAATGGAGTGGTTTTAGCTGCATTTACACATGATCATAGTAAGACTCAGAGATATAAAGTAACTTTTCTGGACCACACAACTGACTTTGTAGCTAACCTACAGCTTCGCCTCTTCAGCCACCGGGCCACTTTTCTAGGCCTCAGCTGAGAGACAGCAAGGGGAACATCTCTCCTGTTTCTGCGAGCATGTATCCATTCATCTGTCCACAAACTTGCACATCCTCCAGGTGCCAGAGAGTATAATGTGCTAAGAATACAAACATGGCTCCCTTCATAGGCCCAGGAGAGACTGAAGAGAGAGGTTCCACACAGCTCACTCCACACAGGATGCTAGAGAAGCAGAGGGGAGCATAGGAGAAGGTGTGAACAGGTCTCTCAGAGGGGAGAAGGCTTAATCTGAGTCCTGCTGGTTATGGGAAGACCAGGGAAGGTGACCTGAGCATCTGGGAGAGCAGGTGCAGGAAGATGCCCACTGTGGCATGGGGTGGGGGTGGGGTAACTATAAATCAAAGGAGAAAGTGACCCATCCAAGATGTCCAGCAGGGCTGAATTCTCTTATCTCCCTCATCCCATTTTCTTCTAAGACTTAACAACAACAACAACTGGCTGTGGATGGGCCTGGTGATGCTGACCTGTAATCACAGCTACCATGGGGGCTGAGGCAAGAAGATCGCATGTTCAAAGCCAGCCCGAGTTACAGTGCTAATTCAAGGCCAGCCCAGGAAACGTAGGGAGAGCTGGGTTCATTTTGTCCAGGACAGGAAGATAGCTCAGTTGAGAAGAGCTTGTGTAAGTCCCTAAATTCAGTCCCACCTATTGCAAAATAAAGAGAAAGAAGGAAGGGAAGAAATGTAGATGCCACTTGTCACTTCCATCCTGAGCAGAGGACAGTCTTGCTCTAACATCATCACACAATGTGTTCCTAGCAACCAGTGCAGGGAGGAGCAGAGGTCACACAGTGACCCCTGCATTGAGCAGCAGGTGCTGTCACTACTTTGTGGGTCAGAGGAGCCACCAGTCAGGACTAAAGGGCTGATTAGGAGGGAGAAGAACCCCCCACCTTCCAACCTCCAGGGACATATTTTCACAGACTTCCTCACAGATCTAAGGGATGTTCTTCACACTGGAGTCTAAAGCTGCAAGGATGTAAATTCTCTTTCCAGTGCAGCCTCTCACCCCCAGGAAGGTGCTCCAGTGGAAGGTGCTCCAGCGGAAGGTGCTCCAGCGGAAGGTGCTCCAGCAGAAGGTGTTCCTGGGGAACAAAGCTTCTTTGACCTTTGACCTCTGTTCCACAGTACTCAAGACCTCCCTGAACCCCGTGACATTCCTTTTTTTTTTTTTTTTTTTTTTTTTTTTTTTTTTTTTTTTGGTTTTTCGAGACAGGGTTTCTCCATATAGCCCTGGCTGTCCTGGAACTCACTCTGTAGACCAGGCTGGCCTAGAACTCAGAAATCTGCCTGCCTCTGCCTCCCAAGTGCTGGGATTAAAGGCGTGCACCACCACTGCCCAGCCCCCATGACATTCCTAATTGTGGTTTTAGATCAGCAATGCTGAACGGGGCAAAAAGGACATGAAAATTAAAGACCCAACATTTTGTACATTATGGTTACTTTGAAAATAGCTTGGTGTTGCTTTTAGAAACACACACACATATACATGCTCACACACATACAAGCATACATTTGCACACATGTACATATGTGCACATATACACATACATATGCACACACATGCATATGAACACACACATACACACACATAATACACATGCACACACACACATGAATACACATACATATACACACAATACACATAAATATACACATATACACACATGCACATACACATACACACACATACATGCACATAACAAGATGTTCTCTGTGTTATGTGGCATCTGAGCACCAGGAGAAGACACTCTTGGGGTGCTAAGCATAGTGAGGTGGGCCCAACACGGGCTCCCAGCAGGAGAGAGTCTCCCTTCCTATCTCAGTGGCCTTGGGAAGGTGGAAATGACCAAGGCTACGCTGTTCCCAGTCTCTAGTCTAGAATATTCTGCTTAGGGACGTGTACCCGACCGATGACAATGACTGAACCCTCTCCCAGTGTCCTTAGGACTTTGGGTAACAGCATCAAGCACTGCCTGTTTGCTTGTCAAGAAGGTAATTGGCCTAAATAAACTATTCCTTTATACCAGTGCCTGGAGCCCACAAGGACAGAAATGTCAGATGTAAAACTTTAATTTCCTATAGTGCATGAGAAAAAATACCCCTAAGAATGCCTTGGTTTTGTGAATTAGGGAAACAGATTTTGCTCATTTTTCTGGCATAAACAACTATTTCATGAGCTATTTGCAAACCTCAGGTGTGTCTGCTGCAGCAGACCTGGAGAATAACCTGTTTGTGCAAGATACTGTGAGGCCAGAGGCAGAATGGCGCCATGACAAGGAGTGTGGACTTAGATGTCAGGCCAAGCTGGGTCCAGACCTGGTTCTTGAACTTGGTGTTGGTGTGACTCTATTTCCCCATCTGTCAAATGGATGTGAGAGGTATTCCTGCTGCACGCAAGATCAAGCCAAACCAAACCCCAGCATGGATGGGGAGTGGCTCTCCAGGCCTCACCCCTAGCTGGGGAACAACTGATGGCAGCTGGGGAGGGAGAGCCACTTTCTTTGGAGTCTTGACAACTCATAGGTTGTCCTTGCCCCGGTGTTTGGCTGCACAGCCCTGAGCGCACAGTTGGAACTAACCGGACACAGTGGGACATTGAAAAAGAGAGTATAAATGTGGAAGGGGGACCTGTGGTGGGGCCTGGGAGGAGTTGGAGGGAGAAATGAGGGGTGGGCATGACCACCATCATAGACACATGTAGAATTCCCAAAGAATACGTCAACGTATTTTAAGAGTAGCATTGGCTTTGTGAACTTAGGGCAAATACTAAGCATAGAGAGCTAGAGGCCAACAGTCGCAGCAGCCCTGAGTGTGACCTCACAGCAGGTCCCCGAGAACGACAGATGGCCCCTCGGCACAGGGCTCCACAGTCTGACATGAGTTTGCGCCAGAGGCAGAAGCTTTGCTTAGTGAGTATTTATTTTGTCCTCCGGTCCTAGCTTACTTACATACACCTTTCCTGTTCTTAAATAAGGAAATGTTTTCCCCACCAGCTTCCGAGGGTTGTTTTGAGCACAAAGGAGAACTGGTCAGATACATGTGGGGACACCATGAGAAACACAGAGCCCTGCATAGCTCCAGCAGGGGCCGAACACCAGACAGCAACAGGAAGCTGCCACGTTGAGTTTTGAGCCGTTTCTGGCAGCTTCAGGAGGACTTTACCAAATGTTCCCGCGTCCCCTGCCAGAAACTGCTCATGAGCACTCTGGGCTTCACTAGCACAGGAACTCACAAGAGTGCTGGAGGGCGTGCGTCCTCAGAGCACCTGTCCCTAACAGGATGCTCCAAGCACACAGTGGCTTCCTGGGAACTCCATTTCCTGTGATTCGCTCACAGTGCCAGGCCCAGCAACATGAACACCACCAGGCTTCTGCTTCTGTTGCTTCACAGCCATAGAAAGCAGCACAAAAATGATTTTTACTTTGTATTTTGTTTTGTTTTGAGACTAAGTCTCATATGTAACTCAGGCTAGCCTTGAACTCACTGTGTGGCCAATGTTGGCCTCAGAATCACAATCCCCCTGCCTCTCTAGGATTTCAGGGCTCTTTCTACTAGTCCAGATTCAAAATAATTTCTGAAATAAACTATTATTGTTATCATAGCCAAAATTTACCGGATGTGTCTATATGCCCCAATGCCAAACACTCTGACATGCACATTCGGATTTAATCCTCATACACAGCACTGTCCTTAGACCTGGACAGGAAGGATCCTGTCCTGATGCTTCCCGATGGACCTAAGTCTCCCACTGGACCAGCTGGGGCCAATAGTGCCTGTGGGTAGACCCCAGCCTCCTCTTCATACTCTCTCTGACACTGGTAAGAGCTCTCTTGTGCCCTGCATGGCTGACCAGACACTCAAGGAATGGAGTCCAGCAATTCTGCCCATGGAGTTTCAGAACAGACCTGGCATGGCTTTCTTCCAGAAGGGAAGCTTGGTAAGCGACCACACCACAGGCAGTGTGCCTTGTCTTTTTTACACGCTACTGACATACCTTTTGAGGTGACTCAACCTGTTTATATAGCCAGGGACCCCATAAAGGTATTTGTCCAGGGCTCTATATGTGAGACTGCCACACCAGATAATATTCGCCTACAAACCTTACTCACAGGGAAACTCTGACTTAGATTAACTTCCCAAAGTAACACAGTTAAGAAGAGCTTTCACTCAAGTTCTGGGATGTCACAACTCAGAGCCACAGCATTCCACTATCTACCTCACTCAGAGCCACAGCATTCCACTATCTACCTCACTCAGAGCCACAGCATTCCACTATCTCACTCAGAGACACAGCATTACACTATCTACCTCACTCAGAGCCACAGCATTCCACTATCTCACTCAGAGCCACAGCATTCCATTATCTCACTCAGAGCCACAGCATTCCACTATCTCACTCAGAGCCACGGCATTCCACTATCTATCTCACTCAGAGCCACAGCATTCCACTATCTCACTCAGAGCCATAGCATTCCACTTCCTCACTCAGAGCCACAGCATTCCACTACCTCACGATCTCTCACCAGTCTCTGATAGGATGTGAACCCTTGAGAGAGGCTTGGGCTCACCCTCTCCGTAACCAGGGCTCCTTGAGACTGCGTTATCACCTGACATCCCCTTCCTGACAGATTTTATCTCTTTCAAGAGTACCAGCTGGATATCCCCAAAGCATCCAGTTTAGACATCTTTCAGTGGAAGTCAACAAAGCACTGACTACAGAGTATGAACTCCAGCAGAAATCTAGGTTCTGTTTTCAGCTTTGTTGTAGAGTGAGGCTTTTAGGTGCTCAAAAAAAAAAAAAAAAAAAAAAAAAAAAAAAAAAGAATAGAGTTTGGCAAATACCAAATGAGGAACCAATATATGAAGGCAGTGCCTACTGCAAGAGGCAGGGCCAGCGGATAGCTTGCAAAGAAATTGGGGGTGGGAGCCATGGTAACTCCATCTCTCTTCCTTGTTCTCTTAAAAGGTATGCCACCAGAGGAGTGAGGTAAAGAACACTGGAGAGACTGTGACCATTGGCTGCAGCGAGAATCCATATCTTGTCCCACCTTAATGCTGCTCTTCTGGATAGGTCCCAGGCAGAACTCAGAGCAGCCACAATGAGATAGCGCTTCATTCTCAATAAAGCAACTAGCTCTTAAATATCAGACAACACGGCTTGGGAGATGCTCAGTTGCTAAAGAGCACAAGCATGAGGATCTAAGTTCAGTCTTCAACGGTCCACATAAAAACACACAGGTGAGGTAGCATGCGCTTGATATCCCAGTGTTGGAGAGATGGAAAAAGGCAGAGCCCTGGGGCTTGCTGCAGCCAGCAGAGCCTAGTCAGTGAGCCCCAGGTCCCAGTGAGAGACCTTGTCTCAAAAACAAACTGGGACATCTCCGAAGGACACACACCGTGGACTGACCTCTGGCCATCCATATACGCACGAACATGCACACATGCCAACACATGCACACACGCGTGCACACACGCATGCACACACACATCAAATAATGATGTAGAATAGTTAGAATCATCTTACGTTTCAGATGAGGGTATAGAATGGAGCAGCCACTCTGTAGAGTTGGCAGTTCATCAGAAGATTAAACTTAGAGTTACTATGCGACCCTGGACTTCCACCTTGTATACCCATGAAGACAGAAAAACACACCAACTCCACAAACTTGTACAAGAATGTTTATAGTAATGTTACTCACACTAGCTAAAAAGGTTTGAACAACCTGAATATCCATCAACTAATGAGGGACAAACAAATGGGGGTGGGGGTGGAGCACAATGGAATAACGTATTATTGTAGCCACAATAACGAATGAAGAAACAATGGCTGCTACAACTTGCATGAACACTGTGTCAAGGGAAGGAAGCCAGATGCAGAGGATGCCATGCACTAGGTGGGATGCATCCATGTCCAGGATGGGAAATCTAGAGAGACCGAAAATGGATTGCTGATCCCTGAAGGCTAGGGCTAGGGGTAGGGATGGGAAAGTTTGGTTGGAGAGATAATAGCTAGAGGATGAAGTTATTTTATTTTATTAGATTATGAAAACATTAAAAATTCACTGAGGTGATGGGTTGCGTGTCAGGAAGTGGACTAAACCATATTGAATCACCTTCTTTAGGCAAATTATACAGTATACTTAACAGCTCACTAAGGCAGTTAAAATTAATTGCAATAAAACAAAAGACCTTGGTACAAATGAATTCCCTCACCTCACCTACACTGCCTCCCATCCTGTCCTTCTCTCTGGCTGCCCGTGAATTAGGAAGCACATGCTCACTCACAGGAATCAGCTCCACGAATCTGTAGGGACAGTATCGAACAGCCTTCTGCCTCCTGTCCTTATTTAATGCTAAATAGATAGGGAGTGAGCAGCTGGGAAGGCACCAGGCCACTAAAGGTACCATTACAATGTCAAAGTCCGACACCTTGTCAAAACCAATAACTGAGGCTGGGTGAATAACTTGATGAAGTTCTTGCCATCCAACCACCAGGACCCAGGTTCAGTTCCCAGAGCCCACTTAGAAATCTAGATGTCAGGGTGCATATGCCAGAGATGGGGGCGGGGGCAGAAACAGTTCCTTCAGGCTCACTGGCCACTCAGCCTAACCTACTCTTTGAGGGCAATGAGAGATAATGTCTAAAAAACCAAGGTAGATTCTCTCTCTGACCAGTATTTGAAGCTACCCTGACCTCCATATGCATGTGAACACACACACCGCACTCATGTGTGTGCATGCACACACACACACATACACACAAACACGCACACACACGCACACAAGCACACATTTCCCCACCCCATCAGTGACCTCCTCTCCAGCCTGACCTCTCTCCTTGGCCTTCCCAAGCCATTGAACGAACAGTTACATTATAAGGATATTCGCCTGAGAGTGTCAACGTGCTCTCACTATATGAAAACACTTTCTTTTCTTTTCAAACACTCCACTAGACAAACCTTTCCCAGGAACCAGCACAATTTGACCTCGAGCTTTGCATAGGTCATCCCTTGCTGGAGTTGATCAGCTGTCTTGTGCAGTTCTTTCCAGTCCACTCTTGGTCATATTCAAGAACAGCACTGGGGGAGGAGCTCTTTGGCATCATATTCTCATTATTGATAATTATTCTAGCCACACTTCAAAAGAAACATACTTGTTATAAAGATCCTAAGTCCAGAGAGTAAAATGCATGACTGTCTTTCTGCCAGGGCCTCCATGTCTCCTACTTCTGCCCCATTCGTTATACATGAAGGACACATGGAGTGCACAGCACAGAAGAATGGGTGGGGGAGGTGCTTTAATGCCTATGTCAATCACAAAACCCAGCTCGGTGTCAGAGGGGATTCGGATACTTACCGGATGGATCATAGCTGCTAAACCTGAGCTCAGGTGGGCCACAGCCGGCAGAATACAGACAGAACAGATGCACGACTGTGCCATGCCTGTGATGAGCAGCGTGAGGCGTCTCAGGGACACTCAGGTCCTCAATAACCGGTCTCCTTCTGTGTGAGCCCCTGAGGCTGGCTCTCTCTGGTGAGGGAACTTGGCCTTTCTCAGAGCTGCACAATTTCCCCAGACACCTCAACCCAAGCAAGGAAGGCATCTTGACATAGCAGACATGACATCAAGATCGGATGCAGAAGCCCAGGAAGCAGGGCTCCCCAGTAGCAGTTCCCTATCATCTCTTCTCTCACCGTCCAGCAAAGAAGATTAAGAAGGACATATTTAAAAGATTACCCTCAGGAGCTTAGCCATATTTGCAGCCAGATGATTATGTATAAAAACAGCCATTACCAGGAACTCCTGACTGCAGTGTGAGACAGGAATTCCTATCTGAAAGCAAAATTAATACTGCACCTAGAGCGATAACCTAAAAGAATTATCTGGCAGCTATTTCTAGAATCGCTATTATTATCTGGCAAGAGTGCTAAGAACAGGTCTAAGAACAGCTCAGAGACTGCATTCGATCTACACATGCAGTCCAGGGAAAGACTCAGGTAATAATTGCAAGACCGCCAGCATCTTGAATCTCAAGAGGCTGGACGAGACTCAACCAAAACTCCCCAGCTTTAATTAATGACAGACCCAACTTCAGGCCATGGTAAGCAATCGTTTCCTCTGCATGTTCTAGAGAATTCTAAAGTCATGAACTAGTGGCATGAACTCTGCTGCATTTCAGTAGCCAAAGTATTTAACAGTCTCAGTCATTTTGTGGGTATCCTGCTAACTCAGGAGGGAGAGAACATTGTTTTGTGGGTAGTAACTTCAGGATTTTACAAAGTCAACCCCAGTAGGTCCCTCCTGGACTTAGGGCTCTGACATACAAAAGGAGCTCTGCTTATGAGTGTTGTGAGGTCTACACTGTAGGGCTAAGTACAACATACGACATTCTACAGCTACACAATAATGACAGGTCAGAGTGAATACATTTATGCTCCTTCAATAGTGACAGGTCAGAGTGAATACATCTATGCTCCTTCTCCTATTGTTGGGCTACTGGGATCTTATAGAATTTACTTTTCATTAAAACCATTGGGAGCCTGGCCTGGTGACCCACACCTTTAGTCCCAGCACCAGGGAGGCAGAGGCAGGCAGAGCTCTGAGAGTTCAAAGCCAGCCTGGTCTACAAAGTAAGTTCCAGGACAGCCAGGACTGTTACCCAGAGAAAACTTGTCTCAACAAAACAAAACAAACAAAACAAAGAACATTGTACCCTTTAGATAAAATGGAACTGTAATCCTAGGAGGGTCTGAGAAGATAAAGCCCAGCAGTTGTCAGAAATTCTTGATACTACCGAACTTTCAAATTGTGAGGCATCTGCTCAGACCCCTACATGAGAGGCTTGTGAGTGGAGCCCAGATATTTTCATCTGTTAAAGTTCTCCAAACCAAGACCAGCAATGGATGGCCCAACCAGCTCTGTCCTTCAAGACCAGGAAGGTAAGAATCAGAGAGGCTGAGGGATTTCCTTGATACAATGTAGCAATCCTGGGGGTGTGACTAAATCCTAAACTGTAGCCATGCTGCATTCTCCACTGGGAGGCCTCCACAAGGGGAAGGAGTGAGCAGTGAAGCCCTTACTGCCTCCTGATCTTCACTGCAGGACTTGGCAGCGGCATTCAAGGACCAGAGACACCAAATTTGCTGGACTTTTTCTGTCCACAGTGGGATCAGAAGAGAAAGATGGCTGCAGGGGCTTCACAGACTGGCATGGGGCCAGTGGAGCCAAACTTTAAAAGTCCCATGGAGTTTCAGGGTTAAACCCTATACCAATCTCTCCTCTACCTACCACACACCCCACCTACAGACACACAGACACATAGACAGACATACAGATACATAGACACACACCCCTTGCCATATCTTCCTCTAAGGATAGCTGGCGAGGCTGCTGAAACAACCTTGCGTTTTCTTTCTTACTCCTGAAACAACCTTGCATTTTCTTTCTTACTCCTGAAACAACCTTGCATTTTCTTTCTTACTCCTGAAACAACCTTGCATTTTCTTTCTTACTCCTGAAACAACCTTGCATTTTCTTTCTTACTCCAATACCATGAAGAGTCTTAGGATTTGTAACGGAAGATATCCCATCAGCATTTCCAAAGTACGTTCAGAACACAGCCACAAGCATATACTGTGGATCTGTTTGGTTCTTGTAGTGCGGCGGTTCACAACCCCCAAAGAAGACCATCGGACAACATGGGTATTTACATTATGATTCATAACAGTAGCAAAATTACAGTTATGAAGCACCCATGAAAATAATTCTATGGCTGGAGGTCACAACAACATGAGGGAGTGCATGAAAGGGTCGCAGCGTTAGGAAGGTTGAGAACCACGTGTTCTGGTGTCGGTCTGCAGGGTGGAGTACGATGCATTTCACCATTAGTTCTTTCTGTGGCGTGTGCTCATACATTTGTGTGCATGTGTGCATGTGTGTGTGCCTGTGTGTGTGCCTGTGTGCCTGTGTGTGTGCCTGTGTGTGTGTGCCTGTGTGTGTGCCTGTGTGTGTGCATGTGTGCATGTGTGTGTGCCTGTGTGTGCATGTGTATGTGCCTGTGTGTGTGCATGTGTGTGTGCCTGTATGTGTGCCTGTGTGTGCCTGTGTGTGCCTGTGTGTGTGCATGTGTGTGTGCCTGTGTGTGTGCCTGTGTGTGTGCATGTGTGTGTGCCTGTGTGTGTGCATATGTGTGTGCCTGTGTGTGCATGTGTGTGTGCATGTGTGTGTGCCTGTGTGTGCATGTGTGTGTGTATGTGTGTGCATGTGTGTGTGCATGTGTGCAGGTGTGTGTGCCTGTGTGTGCCTGTGTGTGTGCCTGTGTGTGTGCCTGTGTGTGCATGTGTGTGTGCATGTGTGTGTGCATGTGTGTGCCTGTGTGTGCATGTGTGTGTGCCTGTGTGTGTGCCTGTGTGCATGTGTGTGTGCATGTGTGCATGTGTGCATGTGTGTGTGCCTGTATGCATGTGTGTGTGCCTGTGTGTGTGCATGTGTGCCTGTGTGTGTGCATGTGTGTGTGCATGTGTGCATGTGTGTGTGCCTATGTGTGTGTTTCTACAGCCCTGTTCTCTACACACCGGAACCCAGCCAGCTACTTGTTTAGGAGTGTCTGCATGGTGTATGTGTGCATACAGAGAAACATGGCTCCACTCCTTTCACGCAGGCTCTGGTACATGCTAACAACCCAGAAGGAGACTCGGACAGCTGTAAGATATCTCAAATTCATACCCATGAGGCTGCAGTTGGCACAGCAGTTGTGTGCCTCTGCTGCTCTTCTAGAGGACCTGAGGCGCCCAGGCCAAGCAGCTCACAGCTGCCTATAACATCAGCTCCAGGGGATCCAACACCCTCTTCTAGCCTCTGGAGGTACTTGCATACACATACACACACACACACACACACACACACACACACACACACACACACACTCAGAGAGAGAGACATAGACATAGACAGAGAGACAGAGACAGAAAGAGAAAGAGACATGTAAATATATATAGTTTTTTAATTTAAAAATTCAAATTCAGTATTTTCTTGGTCAAAATTAGGTTTGACTACTTTTTGATAAAGCCATTCTACTTCCTTGGTCTAAATTCATCAAACATCTCCCACAGAAACTAATTCCACAGCCATAACTCCTCCACTCTCTGCTGCTATTTATATCAGCAACAAATTCGCAGGCCACCCTTAGGTTTTGACAAGCTTTCAGATCCATGTATTTAATTCAAGAAACAGTTGTTGAGTTAGGAATGCCTCTCAGTGGTCTAATGACTGCCTGGCACAGGTAAGGCCCCAGGCCCATACTCAGCACAACAGAAGTGGTTGTCTTCTAAGATAGCGCATAAAGCGAACATTTGAGTTTTGGATTTGCAGGTTACAAGGAAGAAGTCTGATGCATTCAAAAGTTTGAAAAGGGTGGGAGGTAAATTCTATGTGGATCACAAAGGTGGCTGGTGACAGAAGAGGACATCTACCGCTTTTAAAGATGGCACATGGGGCTGGAGAGATGGCTCAGTGGCTAAGAGAACTTCCCGCCTTGGCAGAGGACTGGCGTTTAGTTCCCAGCTCCAGTATGAGAAAGCTTTCAACCACCTTTAACTCTAGCTCCAAGGGATTTAAAAGCCTTTTCTGACCTCTGTGGGCCCATGTGCACAGACACACAAACAGATACAGACACACAAATAAAGATGTCCGACCATATAAGCATAAGGAACTGACCTCTTTTTCAGGCAAAACACAGGTTCAGATACTGGCTGGTTGGTGACCAGGGAACCTGTGGACTGATGAGTTCTACCATTGACCTAAGCTCCTCACTGATTCAGCGTAGGCCCCAGCAGAGACCACACCTTCAGTGTGCCTGACAGCGGGCCAGAAAGCACTTGGGGAGAAGGCCCCACAGAAGCATCGGTAGGTCCAGCTCTTCTACTGCTGCTCAAGCTGCCCCGTGCCACAGTCGACATCAAGTGACAGACAGCATCGGCAATGACAGCAGTGCAGTGGCTTTGTCAGCATTTATACAGTTGAAAAGAAAGACAATAAAGACTTGGCAGTGCCCCACGTTACAAAGCTAACATGACTGCAAATGTTTACCCCACATCCAAGGACTGGCTGCCCCAGTGACCCACCAGAGAGAAGTCTCTGCCTGCCGGCAGGCAGCACCTCCACCTCACCTACATAAGCTCCTCCGTGGTGAGGTGAGTTGCAAATAGAAACCAGCAGCAGGGACTTCACCAAGGAGCTTGGAGCGCTTCTGCACTGAGGTAGATGAGCAGCTCTCCAGCAACTACCCAACGGGATGAACTCTATCTCAGAGCTAGTTCTTTGGGTCATCCCAGTGCTCAGGGGATGAGGTCACAGACACAGCTTTGGGTCAGCCACAGGACACGCCACACGGCAACTCCCTACATGTGGGCTTCATTGCTATCATGTTTTTTTCATCTGCGAATATCCACATGCGTCCACTAAGAGAGTTTTTTTTTTTTTTCCCAGAGAGCAAATCCTCATCTTCAAACGAGACTCTCTCTCTGCTGCCTGGGTTTTTAAGGAAATGGGCTGAAGGTGGCCTGTCCTTAAGGACCATGGAGCTAGCTGCCTTCCAGAGGATTTTAAAAGTGAAACTACACGAGCCAAAGGAGCTTAGCAAGCTTTGGGGACCCCCTCCCCTGAGGAGCCCTACAGGAGCTCCCATCAGGATTGCTGCATAACAGATTGAGTGTACACACACACACACACACACACACACACACACACACACACGAGAAGGTGAAAGGCGAAAAGGCTGGAGAGAAAAGGGTGCATTGGGCTTCTCAAGTCCACTGGAGAACCTTCTCCTCTAGCACCTGCTTTCTGCAAGCAACACATCTTGATCTTTTGCTTGTCTGTGTTCTCAACCTCCATGCAAAGCATAGCCCGTAGGGCTCTTACCTATCCCTCCAAAGCAGGCCGTGATTTTCTGGGCATACTGGCACAGGCTTCCATCTGGGCAAGGCTCCTCTGCAAGGCCTGCTTTGTCCATCCCTGCAAGCATCTGCCTCTCTTCCCGTAATACCACTCACCCAAGACCTGCTCAAGAGAGAGTGAGCCGCCAAGCCCCCTCTTCTGTATCCTTGCCATCAATAATTCAGATACTACATAAAATCTGCTGGGCATCCAAGACTGAGGTACTCTGAGGACGGAAGCATAATTAGTTTAACGGACATCAAGTGTCTCAAATTACTCTCTGACAATATTCTCCATAGGCAAGATTTTCAATAGCAGTGAGAGGCGGGCTTGGAATGCCTTCAAGAAGTAGCCACGGACAAGATGTGTTCAGAGGAGGAACATAGGCATCCATCCCCAGGGCTCAAAGTCTGAATGTTAGATAAATCTCTCCATAGATCTCTTCCACAGAGTTTCAAGGCCCTGGGCACAGGTCACTCTTCATCAGGCCTGTTGGAGATGAATGCACTTCATACTGCAACTCTTACCCTCTGCCATACATTTCTCTCATTTGCTAAAATTCCTCAGCCTGCTTCCCATGAGAAACTCCTGGAAATTCCCCTGATCTTAAAAACGCAACTTGTTACCTCTTCCTGTAAGGCCTCCTGAATCAGAGTGGCTAGCGCCCTCACCCATCCTCCCGCCCATCCTGCCGCCGCCATACAGGAGACAGCTCTGCTCAGTCTTCCCATCCACTGTAGTCCTAGGGCTACTTCTTGACTCTCAGCTTCTCCTGACAGCTGCTGAGCGATTGTGTTCCTTCCTAGGGGGCTCAGTGTACACTGGGCACTCAGGAAGAATCTGACACTGTCCCACAGGAGTCACTGTCAAATGTGAACACCTGGTACCTGGATGAAACTGTGTTCTACCGCAGGTACAACACTGTCACCGCTATTGGCTGGCACAGTGAGGCACAGACAGCATCAGGCTTTTGGTCATAGGTCATAGTGTAAGTGCCACTGATCTGGAAGGAGCTAAGTGGCAGGCATAGGCCCAGAGGTCCCCACCAGCTGTGACTAGAGGAAGCTGCCCAGTAATTAGGAGACAGGTTGTCCTTGCTGGCAGGATAAATGGCCGGTAGACCCCACAGCTCCAGCATCAGCACTCTGCCGAGCTGCTGACCCTGAGCAGGTGCCCCGCGCCTGCCAGCTCCTGCTTCCCCTCCTCCACAGATCTCTCCGGGGAGGAAGACTGCAGAGAGAAGCATTTCCAGTGGCCCGGCTGGAAGTATTTATAATTCATCTCTCTCAACACTGCAAAGCCCTGACTCATTCTGGCAGACCTCAAGTTCTCTGTTGATTTATTAGAATATGGCCAGTATCCCAGGCAGCCATTTCCCCTTCATGTTATAGCAGGCCTCTTGATTGCTGGTTTCTTTCCTTGGGGGCTATTCACCTTTAGATTTAAACTTTGAATCTGAAAAATTCCCAATAGGTTATGTCCCTAAGGACATATAAAGTAAAATCATGCCTGGTGCTGGAAACCTAACCAACCATCCAGTGCTAGTGGAGTCATGGATCTTGGAAGAAAACCTACAAGTGCCATTTCGCGAAGCCAGCAGAAGCCCTACCTACATCCTAAATATTTATCTTTATGCCCACAAAAATATACAGCTCTCTCCTTCCTTCAGGGAAAGTTCCTTTTGCAATAGACAGTGACCGTTACAAAAGCCACAGCGGATGTATTAACTTTATTCTGAGAATACTTATAAAGGAGCCGGGGATATGTCTCCGTGCGTAAAGTTCCTGCTTTATGAACATGAGTGAATTACACCTCTCCCACTGATGTAAAATACTTGGCATGGTAACACACCTTGGCATAATACCAGGCATGTAGACAAAGGAAGATCTCACTGGCCAGCCCACCTAGAAAAGTTAATAAGACCTGGGCCCCAATGAGAGACCCCACCTCAGAAAAATAAGGTGGATGGTTCCAGAGGAATGACACCCAAGGTTGACTTCTGGCCTCTACACAATGTGCATAAATCCTCCCAAGCAACAACCCCATACACACATCAACTGAAGTAAAAATACAAGTGCATATTGAATGCACATAGTATAACAAGTCAGATGTTGATGGGCTGGATGTTAGCAGCTTTACTGATGAACAAGTCAAGAGGCCCTCAAAGAACATGTTAACTAGTAAATTAGGCTCAAAAATGCCTCAGGTCAATAAACACAACTTTGCACTGTCCAACCCGCAGGCGCAGTGTCCACTCACAGACGCGCATCCATGGATTGTGTGAAAGGTTGAGAATATGGCTTATGGTTCCAATTAGTTTCTCACCTATTTTATTTGTTTGGGCTTTGTTTTTATATAGCTGAGACTGGTCTTAACCCCAGGATCTCCATGCACCACCACACCCAGCTGGTTGAAAGAAATATTTCTGAACACGGAAATGGCTTATGATTCCCATTTACATGAGCAGTTTCACATAGTTCTATTTCACCCCCAACAATGACATACACAAATGGGGTTCCCCACTCAGTGGTGGATGGAGTGCGTTGTGATGCGTCTAGATTTTGTGAATGTGCAGAAGGGATGCTTCTCATCAGCTTGGTGCTGCTGAGACAGTGGGGAACGCCATGTCTCAACAGGTCTTTGAAGACAAATTTATTAAGACTTTAAAGAGACTTAGAGGACGGCAGAAGAGAGGGTTCCAAGTAGAATGTTCTTCAGAAGGAAATGAAGGGAGTGAGGACAGGTGACAAGGACAAGTCCCAGTTGGAGACTATCCACCCACATATGTACGGCCTCCCCAGGGGGAGAACACGCTGCACGGCTGGGAAAAGTATGCCCGCTGCCATTCTTTCTTCATGGACTAGAATTCCCAGGAGAGCACTGGGAATGTCCACCAGTACATTTTGCATGGATCTGTTATTCCAGCCTCACCCAGCACTTGGTTTTGCCCAAGTACTTTAGAACCACAAGTTTATTAATCACAGCAGTGACCCTGTGAGATGCCAGACTTTGGCCTGTCCAAAGCCTCCACATAACTGCCCCGCCCCCACTCCCACCCTTCCAGGACAGCACAAGCCTCTAAACTCCAGCCCTACTCATCACTCCCAGCTTAAAAATAACCTGAACTCCCAAAGGCAAATCCAAGGCTTCAGTATGAATAAAAGATGCCTTTGGCTATTTCGAAGTCCGCAGCTGTAGCAGGTTGGAGAACACACTGGTTTATATGTGGCTACAGATGGACAATGATTTGTCTAACAATAGAGAAGTTTCCGGAGTCTGGAGCTGATTGAATGGCCGTTCTACTGCATCCTTTATCTGCTAGGAACAGTTTATTGGATGTAAAACTGGCAGTCTCTGATATTGAAATGCTCTAGGGCAGAATCAATGTGCAGGATTCTATTGTTTGTCAAAACAGAGTGCGCAGTAGCTTCTAGAGGATCTGTTGTAGCATGCAAGGAAATAAGTCAACACAGACACAGTACCCCGAAGACTTATGCATGCTTTTGAACAATGGTTCTCAACTTGTGGGTTGTGACTCCTTTAAGGTCAAATGACCCTTTCACAGGGGTCACCTAAAACCATTGGGAAACACAGGTATTTACATTACAATCCATAACAATAGCAAAATTACACTTACAAAATAACAGCAAAAATAATTTTATGGTTGGGGGTCACCCTAACATGAGGGACTGCATTAAAGGGTGGCAGCCTTAGGAAGGGGACCACTGCTTCATCACGTATTTAATAGAAATATGGTATAAGAATGGTCCAGGGAGCCTTGGCCCCTCACCCTGCGGGAGAAACCAGGGTCTCGGTAGTCAGGCGGGCAAGGAGTCAGCGATTGAAAAAATAGCAGACATGACACAAGGAAGGGCATGATCTGAATGTATTTCTCAATATTGGGCATCAGACCTTTATGGTCATTATAAAATAAAAAGAAAAGTCAGGCGGTAATGGGTCTAAAATAGCAGCCGCCTCTTCTGGATGAGCGTGCGGCCACCTCTTCTGGACAGGCGCTGCACGCCCCCCCCCCCCCAGGGCCAAAGCTTTTGGGCAGCACGGGACCTGGCTGAGCCTGGGGGCTATGGACCGCATGAGGATAGACGCTCGAATGCCCTCGCAGCACAGCTCTCACAGCATACACCAGGCTCAAGGTTCAACTCATCCTTGGTAAACACCCACTATGCTAATCTTCTGGGTTAGCAGAGATATGCCCCAGGGGTCCCATTCTTCTAATCCCTGAGAATGGCTCAACTGCCATACATGACTGAAAATGAGGATTTTAGTTGACCTTGCCCTGGGATTATTAACTTCTATTCAGTAAACTTCAATGCCTGACCTCCCTCACTATCTAACAATGCCAGAGGCAATTAGTCTGAATGTGTAACATTCCCTACGAAATTCCAAGTCAGAGTTCGGTTAAGATGTTGGAACATTGGTGAATATCAGAGAGCAACATCTAATTTTGTTTAGCTATTGTACTAAATCATATCTTGGGGGGCACCTAGCACGCGAGACCTTCCATCGACTAATGCAAGGACAAATCTGGGCCACCTCCAACTTATGGAGCGCCAACAAATGAATTCCAGGAGGCTAGCTTCTTTTGAAGCTGTATGCCTCAGATCCGTGGTCAAGCCTTCAAGCTTGACACACAGATTTCACTGGAGTGGGTGTGGCAAAGAATATTATTTCTCGAGGAAGAATATATATTTATATGCTTTAGTTTTTAACTTATTAGGAATGCTAAAACATGCAGCTGGAGACCAAGAATTGATCAAAATAAATCACACAGAAACTGACCATGACACCAATGGCCTCAAGCTAGCCCCAATGTTTATACACTAATAATGCATATAATCAATGTAACAATGTGGTTGATATACTCATGGTGGGGAGGGAGCGCTCCAGCCCAAATATGGGCTTTGTTTCTTTCTGTTGGGTTATCTCAGGAGGGTACTTTATTTCTTTTCAATTATTTTAGATGTAGGTATGTATGTGTTGGTTGTGTTTGTGAGTGTGCATGGTCTATGTGCTCATCTATGCACATGTGCATTTGTGGACAGAGGCCTAAGGAGGACATCAGGTTTTCTTCTCTCTCATCCTCTGCCTTATCCCCTTAAGGCAGTTCTCTCACTGAATCTGGAGCCAGGCTGGCAGCCAGCAATCAGTCATCCTGTTGCCACTCTTGACATCCACAGAGCGAGGGTTACAGGAATGCTCATGGCCATGGTCAGCTTTTTTTAGATATGTTCTGAGGATCCAAACTCAGGACCTTAAGCACATATAGTCAGTGCTTTTATGCCCTGAGCCATCTTCTCAGCTCCAATGTCTTTACTTCCTGGGTCTTGATTGTCTCATCTATAAAGTGGGCAAAATGACAGTATTTCTCCATACATCAACTAAAGCCCCCACTAGTTCCTGGTGTCCACCAGGAATGCTCCATGAAGGCTAGTTTAGACATTATAAAGAAAAATACCCAAAGGGGTGAGAATAGGAACCTAGTTAGAAGCAGCAGGTAGATCCTGAGGTAATGGTGGGAGATGGAAAAGTGAAAGTAATTCTATCCTCATTCTGTAGAAGAAAGGGTTGTGTAGGTTCAGGCAACTTCTGCTGTTTTACAATGGGACATCCACACTGTGACATGAAATCATCTAAGTTTCAAACACTTCAACTAGTGAATAAAGACAAGACTGCCCGCATCTGCACCTGCTAAGGAAACAGTTACAGGCCTGTGTGTGAGGGCCTCCAGCCTGGAAGGAGACAGTGCTTGTTCCCGACTTGTGCCATGAGCCCTCACAGCCAGCTTAAAGCGAACAGTTGTGATTTATTTCCGGCAGCGGGTGAGGGCAAGTATTTTAAGGTCACAAATTTCAGGGTGTACGATTTTTAGAATCTTTGGAAAGTTCCACCTTAATGATCCATATGTTCATTTCTGAAATCAGATTTTAATCTCTCGTGGATCATGTCCTATATTGCCAAGTGATAGTGTGTGGGCAGGAGTATTCTGGAAGCAAATTCCACCATTTTCCCCAGTCACAGCGACAAGAAAGTCTTTCTGCCTCACACTGCATTTAGAGCTACCAGATGCTTCCTCTTTGGTCACTAATAGAATACTATCATGCCTTTTACTCTAAAAATGGTTCAGTATACATTGACTTTGGTATTTTTCATGAATTGATATACTAAATAAAAAGCATAGACCTTAAGTGTATGATTCAGTAAGTTTTAACAAACTCTTTCACCATATAAACTCCAGCTTCTGTGAGTGAACAGAACACGCCCCACTCCCAGATAGCCCTTGCCCACATAGCAGAGGTAATGACTTTTAGGATTTCTACCTTTTTCTACACTTCATCGATGTATCCAGTATGTGTCCTTTGTCTGTTACTTTTTCCACTCAGTATGATTTTGATATGCATCCTTATTCCTCCTCCAGGTTTACCCTATGACACTCATAGCGTCCCAATGAAGACTCACACCATCTCTCTCTGCCTTGCTATAAATCATAATCAAGATGCCTAATCCACAAAAAAACATTCATTCCATAAACTTCTGGGAACACAAGTGTGTGTCAGTGTCAGGAGTAGGCTATGATTTAGGGTGCTTCCTGGTAGATGATATTGAGTGACGGGTGAATTTCTACCCATGACAGACTGGGAAGGACAGAGTTTGGGGTAGTCTCTGCAAATACTGAATCCAAAGGGAACTGAAAATGGGGACATGCCAACCATGGAGGAACATGTGATGTAGGCTGTGACAGTGAGAAAAAGATGTAGTTTGATGGCCAAGGGTAGGAGGAGACAAGGCTGTCAGCAGGGAAGTTGTAAGATACAAGACTACAACTGGGACATTCCTTCCCTGTACAGTCCCATGTACTCAGTCATACCAGGACTGGGCAATGAACATAGACGGTGACCCCAACACACAAAGGGACAGCATGAAAGGTCACAGATATCCCAAAGTGAAAATACACCTTCATAATAAAGAGTGGCATTGAAAAGAACTGCAAAAGTTACAGCCTGAGAGACCTCTAAGAAGTAGAGTAGGAAAAAGAGAACGAGCTTTGTTGGAAATAGCTGACAATGTCAGATAGACCAGTGCCTCATGAGGTCATCAGTACATCCATGAGATCATGTCAGATAGACCAGTG
>NW_022196904.1:188714791-188718077 GCF_008632895.1 Mastomys coucha
TAGACCAGTGCCTCATGAGGTCATCAGTACATCCATGAGATCATGTCAGATAGACCAGTGCCTCATGAGGTCATCAGAATATCCATGAACGCATGTAAGAAAGAACACTGGCTCATGATGTCATCAGAATAGCCACGGAGTGAGTGGAGTCCAGCAGACAGCAGAGACCCTGGATGACCTCAGAAGAGAGATGGAAGATGGAGGCAAAAGCATCCATCGACCCAGATGTCAAGGCTGGAGCCACAGGGCCTATGAAGCAGAAACTATCAAACTATGACTGCTGAAGACTCCAACACACTTGTCCTGGCTTTTGATCTTCCTGGGCTAGGGAAAAAGCTTTACAAACATGTAAACTCTGGGCATTTTGTGTGAATTGCCTTGGGAAAAAAAAAGACTAAAACTGATATCTATAGCTTCAAAGTTACTCAAAGCACCAAAAACGCTGAGGCCTCTCAGCTCAGGACTGTAATGAAATGGTCCTGCTCAGCCGACTCTCCTGGCATTGTAGTTGAAGATGTGTAAAGTTGATTGATTACAATTTCCAGGCACACTACATAACACTATTACTTACCCTGTCTAGAAAGGGAGAGCCTGTCAAATATTTTTGAAGAAAAAGGAGGCTGAGTGGTGTTTCATTTTACCCTTGGATATCACAAAGAATTTGAAAATTAACTAATTAAGTTAACCTAATTAAACAAATTTTTGCTGGACAAAGATTTGCTGAGATCAGATTCGGAGATAATGGATTTAAAGATTATTATTCCTTTACTTGACAATTGTAATTGTGCATGCATCAGTAAAAATGCGTCAGGAAGAAAATCCAAACGTGGCAGAAAGGCAGTGCAGTCAGCGCCTACAGAGCGCTTCTTTGTCTGAGGCCCTGAAATAGGCATGAACAGAACCGAGTGTCTTGCTTTTCATTTCCGATGCAAACCAACCCCTTAAAGGCTTCCAACACAGGAGTTCTTTCGGGAAAAGCAAACAAAAATAGCCTGCACCAGGATAAATGGGTAGTGGGTATCTTCAACAGGACAAATGGATTCTCTCTGTCTCTGTCTCTGTCTCTGTCTCTGTCTCTGTCTCTCTGTCTCTCTCTTTCTCGGTGTGTGTGTATGTGTGTGTGTAAGTTATTTTCTCTTTCTTCTATGTTTTTTAGGATGAGGGAATGGCTTGGCACAACTAATCTTTAATTTCTCATTGGTATACAGAGCAACAGGGAAGAAGCCCCAACCTCATACAGAAACTGAAACAGACAGTAATACCTAGAAATGGAAAGAGCTAGGATAAAAGCTTTTAAGAATACAAATGGAAGCCACAGTGTTGACATATATACCTTTAGTCCCAGAGCTTGGAAGATAGAGGAAGGTGGATCTCGGTGAGTTCAAGGTCAGCCTGGCCTACATAATTATCTCAACAACAAAAGGAATAAAAATCATCAATGGCTTAGGAGATCATCATGTAGGGTTTCGGGAAAAGTGAACATTGTCAAGGACCACTGAAAGAAATAGAAACAGTTAGACCAACAGTGGCTGAGGCCACAGACCAAGGAAACATGATCTACTCATGGTTCCTGAGCCACTCCCGATGCCTGTGTTCATCCACACCCTGCCCTCTATGCCAGTCCAGCTCCTCCTGAGTTTACCAGCCCTCTCTTACTCCACAACCTGGTTCTGAATTGCTACTTCATCCCCAAAACTAAAAATCTTATTTACAAGTTGTAAAATTTGTCTGTTAATGCCACAATGACTATTTTTCCCATTTAAAATTTTCTAGTATAGAAACAACACACATTTGTTTATAGAAAATTTCAGAAGCACTAAATTTTTTTTGAGAAATTTAAACACAATCCTGAGCTCCAGAAACCACTATCTATTCTTTGACGGTTTTTCTGTGTTTTCTCTGGATTTTTAATGGAGTTCAGATCATGCATATAGCCTAGAACTTACACTTCTAAACATTTTAAATGAAGCTCAGATTCACTTTGTGTGTGATGCTAAGATTTTGTTGAAATCTATCTTATCTGCTCTGCAGATAGCAAACCTCAAGCAGACAGCTTGGTGAATCTTCACATTTATATAAGCACAGGGCCAAATCTCAAACATGTCTAACATTCCACAAAGGCACTCTTGGTCTCCTTCCATCACATTGCAGCCCCAATCCCCACCATGCGGCCCCATGCTTCCACATGCTGCCCCACACCCCCACCATGTGTCCCCATGCTTCCACATGCAGCCCCACGCCTCCACCATGCTGCCCCATGCCCCCACCATGTGTCCTCATGCCCCCACCATGTGTCCCCATGCCCCCACCATGTGTCCCCACACTTCCACATGTGTCCCCACACCCCCAACCTGTGTCCCTATGCCCCCACCATGTGTCCCCATGCTTCCACACGCTGCCCCACACACCACCATGTGTCCCCACGCTTCCACACGCGGCCCCACGCCCCATCATGCTTGATGAGTGCTGCAGCAGCTTCAACTTCCAAGGGAATTCCTTCAGCAATGTCCTTCTCTGGCTCCTTTTGCTCAACATAATGCTTGTGGGACTCTACAATATTGTATAGAAAATACTGTGTACTTTTACTTTGGAGTGATATTTCATGGAACCAATACCCCATAATCAATGTGGGCATCCATTGTCCCTGTTTGGGAACATTTGGGGTTTTTTATAGCTTGGTCCTGCTCTGAATAAATATACTATGAATAATATTATTGCACATTTTCAATGCTATAGATCATATATACACATATATGTACATATGCATATACATTTCTTTTTGATAGTGCTGATAGACACTCTTTTAAGTCATTTATTTGATATATATGCCTGCTAGCAATGTCTCAACTGTTCTGTAGAGTGTCTGGGACCTAACCCTGCTGCTCCTTCTCATTGTAGCCACTCTGACAGATGCACAGCCGCAGCTCACGAGGGGCTTTGAGGGTTACCAACAGTCAGACTTCTCACGTGCTACTTGGACATTTGGATACTCCCTTGTGGATGTGTGTGTTGTGGTCATGGATGTGTGTGCTGTGATCATGGATGTGTGTGCTGTGATCACGGATGTGTGTGCTGTGATCACGGATGTGTGTGCTGTGATCATGGATATGTGTGTTGTGATCATGGATGTGTGTGCTGTAATCATGGATGTGTGTGCTGTAATCATGGATGTGTGTGCTGTGGTCATGGATGTGTGCTGTGCTCATGGATGTGTGTGCTGTGGTCATGGATGTTCGTGCTGTGATCATGGATGTGTGTCCTGTGGTCATGGATGTGTGTGCTGTGA
>NW_022196904.1:188720842-188721455 GCF_008632895.1 Mastomys coucha
GTGCTGTGGTCATGGATGTGTGTGCTGTGGTCATGGATGTGTGTGCTGTGGTTGTGGATGTGTGTGCTCTAATCATGGATGTGTGTGCTGTGGTCATGGATGTGTGTGCTGTGATCATGGATGTGTGTGCTGTGGTCGTGGATGTGTGTGCTGTGGTTGTGGATGTGTTTGCTGTGATCATGGATGTGTGTGCTGTGATCATGGATGTGTGTGCTGTGATCATGGATGTGTGTGCTGTGATCATGGATGTGTGTGCTGTGGTCATGGATGTGTGTGCTGTGATCATGGATGTGTGTGCTGTGGTCATGGATGTGTGTGCTGTGGTCATGGATGTGTGTGCTGTGGTTGTGGATGTGTGTGCTATGGTTGTGGATGTGTGTGCTGTAATCATGGATGTGTGTGCTGTAGTTGTGGATGTGTGTGCTGTGATCATGGATGTGTGTGCTGTGGTTGTGGATGTGTGTGCTGTGATCATGGATGTGTGTGCTGTGGTTGTGGATGTGTGTGCTCTAATCATGGATGTGTGTGCTATGATCATGGATGTATGTGCTGTGGTCATGGATGTGTGTGCTGTGGTCATGGATGTGTGTGCTGTGATCATGGATGTGTGTGC